>NC_056745.1:140458926-140603926 GCF_019279795.1 Protopterus annectens
TCTGTCTCTCTCTCTGTCTCTCTCTCTCTCTGTCTCTCTGTCTCTGTCTCTCTCTGTCTCTCTCTCTCTCTCTCTGTCTCTCTGTCTGTCTGTCTCTCTCTCTCTCTCTCTCTGTCTCTGTCTCTGTCTCTTTCTCTGCATCGTTAGGAATATAACGTTCTATAACTGTTTGTTTTTT
Source organism: Protopterus annectens (assembly GCF_019279795.1). Classification (NCBI taxonomy): domain Eukaryota; kingdom Metazoa; phylum Chordata; order Ceratodontiformes; family Protopteridae; genus Protopterus; species Protopterus annectens. Next base: position 140,459,105 of record NC_056745.1, read on the forward strand.
CTCCTTAAAGTTTTACGTACAAAATTCCACTCTCTTATTTATTTCTTGAATTCACCCCCTGCTACATTATCCTCCCTTTCCGTTTTGAATTATACTGTCCTCAATGTCTCCTCTGGTTGATGAAATTATGCCTGAGCTATACATAAAACTAAAAAGACAAACATATTTTCATTGTTTATATTTTGCTATCCGTTCTCCTAACCCCTAGACCTTCCAGTTTCTTCGTATTTATATTTTGTTTAGTTTCTTGCCACATATCCTTGGCTGCCATAGCAGACTCCTTTATAACCCGTGGATACTTTTTTTTGTGTCCCCATAAAGCTGGATTTTGTTGAATCAATTCATGTGTGGATACATAGTTTACAGCTATGACATTTGTTTTGTGTTCAATCAGAAAAAAATTGAAACTGTCTCAGAATTTTCCACAACATTGATATTTCCTTTTCTGAATTTATGACGTACAAAATAACATTGTTTGAAAATAAAGCCAGTGTTTCTCAATACCATATCAGTTACACCCTTGAATTTCCGAGTCCCTTATTGTATTTGTCATGGTTGTAAATATAATGCGGAGAAAGAGAAAAGATGACACCCCTGTCTGGTTCCTCTGTTCAGGCTCAACTTCTCAGAGAGTAGGCTTCACACTTTAACTTTTACTGTCGATCCTTCATATCTGTTTCTAATTAACTGTATTATTGTATCAGGAAATGCAAATGCTTCCATTGTTGTACTCGTATAATCCTAGTTTACTCTATCAAATGCTTTCTGTGCATCAAGACTTGCCAACAACATTGGCATTTCCTTACAATATGCTTTCTTCTGGATCAACATTGTTCTGTTAATGTTGTCAAATGTTTGCCTTGCCTCCAAAAAAAAACAAAACTATGCGCATCTATCAATTGTGGCAACACTTTTGCCATTCTTTTAGTTATTATATACATAAAACACTTTATAATGTGCTTTAAAATATAATGTGCTTTAAAATTGAAATGAGTCTATATAAATCTGGGTTTGTCTTTAGGTATTACAGCCACCACAGCTTTCTTGCAACAAAACCTTCTAGGTCTTTGACTTTCTTCGCTCCCAGCTTCCAAACATCCACATGAATAGCTTCTATTCCTGGAGACTTTCCTGTAGCTTGGTTATGCTTAACCATTTTTATCTTGTCTCCTCCTATTCTGTTAATAGAGTGTCATCTTTCTAACTTTGGCATATTTAATTTTTCTATAAACGTTTACATTTTTAAGTTTTTCTTCGTTTTACTTATTTTTCTGCTTTATACAGCTATTCATAAAATTTCCAAAATATTTCTAATATCTCTACAGAATCTCTAGTTATTTCTTGTTGTAGGATCCCTAAGCTTGGCAACAATCCGTCTGTTGCCTGAGTTCTTGTGCTAAAAACTTTGTGCTCTGGAATTGTCAAAAAGAAGTTGCTTAATGTCACTCTTTTTAAACTTTTGCATATTATCGAGGTAGTCCCTTTCCCTTATTTTCTCTCTAGCACTCTGCAGTTGTGCCTTTTCTTGGTCTGTGAAATCCTCCTGTTCTGCGATACTTTAATCTTTGTCAGTCCCTGTAAATTCATATTGCTTCTTAACCATGTCTTTTTTTTTTTTTCTCTCCCTATTTTTAAACTCCATTTTCATTTTATCCCACTCGCTAGCTATATCTTCTGAAGAAATTTCTATCTTTCTGAAGAATTTCCACTACCCATTCATCAGTTTAACAAATAGGAGGGGTCGCCAGTGTCTCATCTTTTATCTCACTACCCTGTCTTTAAAATAGTTATTATTGTTGTGTGATCTGAAACGGTTATTGGATGCTTATCAAAACTTTCAAATAAATGCACATGTTCCTGTGAAATATAATTTCTGTCTTTGCTTTACACAATTTTTGTACCTTAGGAAATGTTTAAATGCTATCTGAGCTACTACTGAATTCACATCCTCCATACCGAATATTTTCATAATTTTCTTGAAAAATCTACCCTATTTTCTATATTTTTCTTGCTAGACCTTCAGATACATCCTCACTGTTCCAAATTAAATTTCATTCCCCACCTATAAGTAATAATCCCTGCTGCAAGCTGATTTTCTCCTAGAAATTTCTTAAGCTCTGTTGGAGCAGTTTCAGGTGGAATGTAAATACATCCCAGTGTAATTCTCCTCCCTTGCCAGTAGCCACTTACAACTTCACATCATTACAACATCTGTCTCTCTATCACTCTATTATATTTTCTCATCTCTATCGCTATTGGAGTTCCTTTAGCATTTAGTACAAATATTCCCGTTTTCTTTTGTCCCAGACAGTCTACTGAATAACCATCCTGAAATTCTTTTATTTATCAAATTCACATGCTCGGTTCTTATTTGTTTGTATTCTGCATTTCTTATAGTACATTACTGTTTATTTTTGTATATACCTGTGAGAACCTTTTTTAGGCAAGGTTCAAAGGACAAAACCACCACCTTAACAGATACAAGCATGCAAAATCTGAAGGTAATGCTACTCAGTGCTAGAAGTCTAAACCTCAAAATGCATTCTCTCGAGGCACTAATGGAGAACATTGACATCTGTGCAGTAACTGAGACCTAGTTCAAGGCTCCAGAGAGCAACCCTGCATTACCAGACTACAACTCTTACCACACTTTTCGGCCACCAAACCAAGACCGAAACACTAAAGGTGGAAGAGTGTCCATATTCACCAAGGATATTCACACCTCCAGGCTAGTTACCCAACACAATGCATCTGAAATTCTCCAGGTGCAACTAACACTAGGTAAGACTGCAATCCAAATTGTAGCTTGCAACAGATCCCCCACCATGCCCCAAGATTTTCACTACACCTTTCTAAACATACTGGAAAATATTAAGATATAACCAAACCCCTAATACTGGGTGATTTCAACTTCCCTGCCATCAAGTGGGAAACTTACTGCTACCAAATAACCTATTTGGCGCCAAAATCTGTTTAAACAGATTTTGGCGCCAAATAGGTTATTTAAGGCGCCTGAGAAAAGTACTGGTTGTTCTGAAGAATGGGCGAAAGCGCTCAACTTTTGTTGATTCAGTTTAAACCTTTTTACTGTTTTTATTCGATTTTATAATAAATATTTTTCATCACAGTGGAAGTGAGTGTTGGATTAGTTAATCACAAAACATTGGTACCGTGGTGAATGAACACTTATTGGGAACTCTGTAGCAGTAAGTTTTCTAGTGCTGTGCCAGAATTTATTAAGTGGGAAAACTTCTCTGGTACCAACACCTTTTCCCAACGGTTCTTGGAATTCATAAATTAGAATGCCCTGGATCAACTAATCCATTGTCCCACCAGGGGCTCCAGTATCCTGGACCTGGCCATTACCAACATGGGAGGTAGATGCTCCACACTAGTGGTCACCCCCTCATTGGTCATGTCTGACCATAAGCAAATCGTCCTTGACATCCACATCCCACCCCCTAGTAAAGAAACCTCTGTAAAAAAACTTCTCCAAAGCCAACTTCATGCTACTCAAGTCAGACTTCATGATACCCATGCAGACGGGAGCTGAAAGTTCGACTGATGAATCCTACACTAAGGCACTGTACGAGCACATCCACTCATGCATGAATCGTGCCATCCCAAATAGAACCAAGACGCTGTCCTCCAAAAAAAGAAAGCCAATCTGGTGGTCACCTGCCATAAACAAACTATACAACAGAATGAAGAAACTGTTGTGGAAAAGAGGAAAATCTCAGGATGCAAACAACTCCCTTACCAGCCTCAGTAAGAAGCTGAGATCCCTCATAAAACACTCCAAAGCTAGTTACGAAAATAAAATTGCCAAAGATTCCAAAGACAACCACAAGGCATTTTATAGTTATGTCAAGAATCTAAATGGCATTGCTCAGATATCCTCTGAGCTACAACAGAATGGCATTAAATATACTGATCCCAAGGATATTGCCAGTATCCTGGCAGATTGATTTAGTGCCAACTTCACCCCACTCGATCCCCCTAAAGGGCCCATCTCAATACCAAAAGATTGCCAAATTCCGGTAATCACGGCCACAGAGGTAGAAATTGCACTGTCCAAAGCTAAGAATACAGCATCCATGGGACCAGATGACATCCTGGTCTGTGTACTACATGAACTACCGAACTGGCACCTCACCTAAGTGTCCTGTTTAATCATAGCCTCACCTCAGGCTTTGTGCCCTCTGAGTGGCACACGGCTACAGTTATCCCACTCCACAAGGGGGAATCCACCTTGGATCCCGGGAACTACCATCCCATCAGTCTGACGAGCCTGGTCTGCAAGGGCATGGAACACATTATCATGGGACTTATAAACAAAAACACTGGCAACCTTCAAACACTGGGCCCCACCCAGTTTGGGTTCGTGAAGGGCCGATCTTGTCTCCTGAACCTGATTGACTGCTTCAAATCCGTCTCCAGAGCTGCAGATGAGGGTTAGGCGGTCCACACAGCCTATCTTGACCTCGCCAAGGCCTTCGACACCATCCCCCAATCTGGAATCCTAGATAAACTTACTAAGCTGGGTATGAATCCTTGACAACTGGCTTACTGACAGAATCCAGACTGTAAAAGTAGCAGACTCCAAATCCAGCTCTAGACAAGTGGAGTACCTCAGGGTTCAGTCCTGGGACCACTCTTGTTTGGCATCTACTTCTCTGAAGTACAGGCCATCACTAAGTGGCTCTGGCTAACAAAGTTTGCAGATGACTGCAAACTGGGAGCCATTATTGAATCCCCAAATGATGTGGATATTCTACAAAAGGGCTTACAGAAACAGATGCTTGGTGCAAGAGCCATGGGCTCAAGCTTAATGCCAAGAATGTATAGTTATCCCCTTTGGGGAAAAAACATGTATCCATGAATTACCACATAGAAAAGCACACCTCCACAGATGACTGGCAAACCTGTTAAAATCCAACAAAAAAGATGACCACACATCTTTTACTGAAAACGTAAGACATAAAACGTGGCAAGACAAAAATGAAATCCCTTTCAAAAGATAAGCACTTTCGGAAATACCTTCTTCAGATTGTAATGGGAAACAGGAACAGCTTGCTTTTAAAAGATGGACACAACCAATCGGAAAACCGTCAATCAACAAGCTTGAAGAGAAGTACTTATTTGCATAAACCAATCATCAGTCAAGAGTATCAAAAGCCAATCTTAGCCAGGTATCATCCTTGAGCTCCAGTCAGAAAACTTGCCAATCAGAGCACTTAAAAGAAAACACACCTTCACATCACATCAACCAGTGGCTGTTCTCCTATGCTTTTGAATAGGTCTCAGAGGAACTACAGCATTTTAAACCAGAAGGCTTGTCTGCTCTCAAATTTATAATCCATTTGGTTTCATTCCTTTCAGTATTGTTGGTGCTATCTTCTAGTTTCATCCCTTTTAGATGTAACTTCAATAGCCTTAAACTTAAAATAAATGTTCTGGAAATTGAACAACATGAAAAGCAAGGACATTCTTAAGGTCCTTATTACGAATATATTATAATATATCAAGCTTGTTGATTGGCAATTTTCTGATTGGTTCTTTGGCAGAACAAGTTGAAGTCGATTGGTTGTGTATATCTTTTAAAAGCAAGTTGTTCCTGTTTCCCTTTACGATCTGAAGAAGGTATTTCTGAAAGCGCTTATCGTTTGAAAGGGATTTTATTTTTGTTTTGCCATGTTTTATGTCTTAAGCTTTCAGTAAGATTTGTGTTAATCTTTTTTGTTGGATTTTTGTTGGATTTTAACAGGTTTGCCAGTCGTCTGTGGTGGTGTCACTGCTTTTTCTCTTTGGATTTAGTTCTTTGTAACAGTGCACCTTCAGTTACGGGTTTATTTTGTGCTTATGAATTACCACATAGGTGGCAGTACACTAAACACCGAAAGTGTGACGAGAGACTTGGGGGACACAGGTGAACAGTGGTCTCACCTTCGATAACCACATTGCCACAACAGTCAGGAAATCCTATGTGGCACACCTCATCACTAAGGGCTTTTCATCCAGTAAAAAGGAGGTCATTGTCCCACTGTACTCATCCGTCATTAGACTCATTATAGAATACAACACCCAGTTTGGTATGTACCTCACAAGACATCTGCAACAGCTGGAAAGGCCGCAGAAATACCTCACTAAAAGAATCACAGGCCTAAAGCAGATGCCCTATACCGACAGTCTAAAAAAACTCCAGCTATACTCTGTGGCATATTGTCTACTCGGAGGCAATCCTTGCTCAACATACAAGGCCATGTCAAACCCTTAGCTGTTGGACGTGCTACACTTAAAGAAATCCCAATCCCTCAGAGCAACACACTGCAGGGATCTAAACCTTGTCATCACAATGAACAAAACATGATGGAGGGATAGATTCCTAACCCAGAGACTCCCCATACTGTGGAATAAACTGCCCATATATGTCAAGCAGAGCGCCTCCTTGACCCTCTTCAGAAGGAACATTGACAGTTAGATGGGAGATGGGGATCACGTCAGTTGCCCTGCTAGACAGGAGTCCAGGAAATTCACCCGGGGGATCACATCAGTTACCCTGCTAGACAGGGGTCCAGGGAAGTAAATATTGTGGGAAGAAATATCCAGGGAACTGTTATGGCTAGGCTTCCATAGGTCCTAGGGCCGATAGGTTGGTATTAGGCTATGTTCATGATGATATGGAAAGTGTTATTAAGATGCAAAGTAATTCTTCCCACCTGTAATGTACAACAGCTTTTTTGATGTCTAGTTTCAGCTTCATTATTACATGCATAAACTAATGTTTGGCAGGCTTGACCTTTTGATGCAGTTTGTCATATTAATTTGAACTTATGTCACCTCTTACAAGTTTTTTTGTTTTAAGGAAAGCCCTAAAAAAAGACCCCCTCCCCATAACCAATTAACTTTATACAAACACAAAACTGTGCAGATCTTCAAATAATGGTTTAATCCCTCGTAATTGGAACAATTGTTCCAGATTGACCAATACACTAAGAGACTTTTAATTAACCTATAGTGAAGGTTAGCCATGCTAATATAAATAGTACAGCCTGTGCTTCTTTTTGCACTATATACAGTCTTTTCTGTCTTATTTTTAATCATATCCCAGATGTAAAGAACAATGTGAATGCTTTTGGAAAACATTATCTTTTAGCTACAGGAAAAAAAAGTATTTTGTTTTTATTACCCTGTTGTCAGATTGTCTCCATATAAACATCAGAACCAGATACATAGTTGCCTTCAGCTACAAGCCTCTCATGTTGCACTGGGAACATGTATGTGCTGAAGAAAAACTTTCCATTACATTCAGTGTTATTTTATTTACCCGCTTCCCCTTAAAACCTATTGTTAGATCAAACCAAGAGCTTAATCCAGTCATTCTGTATGCAAAAGTAAGAAAAAAATCAGTTTACTTTTTATGGTCTGTATGCTTTTACAGCCCATCTCTCACCTCAGCAACCTAAGATTACAGCCTCTTATCTTAAACTTGCTTTTGTCCGGGCTTTCTAGTTTCATATTGTAGTGCCTATATTTTGTAAAACCTAAGAATAAAGAAAGAAAGAAAAGGGGGGGGGGCACCTGTTTGCATATAAAATTAACTGAAAATGGTTTACTGTATAGTATGTCATGTTTTATAAAAAAATACTGTTAAGAAGAAAAAATGTTTTATCTATAGCACCCCCTTTTCCTTCCTGTTCCTCTTTCCCTAATGTTCTTTTGAATATTAATAGCCTGAATAGTCCCCTACAAGTATTACAGAGTCAAAAAGTCCTATATTTTCAGGTTTTCTTGTTCCACCATATTTCACAAATGTGAGCGATGTTTTGTAATATCACGTTATCCTTTAATTTCTGAGTTGTTGGCTTTCTTCCTTTTTATCTGTATCTCCCATTTCCAGTCTCTGGTTCATTTCCAATGTGCTCCTGATTTTTCTAGGCAACTCCTGTGCTTTTCTTTTTCTCTCCAGCATTTTCCTTTGGGACATTAGTAAAGGTTTCACTGCCATAGTGTCATAGAAGAATAAGACGCAGAGTCCCCTTCTGCTTGGTAGCTCACTTTTTGTTAGAGTTTTGTATTTTCTTAAAATGCTCTTCATCAAAAAATGAGTTTGACCTTCTAGGAAAAATATTCTGAAGTTAGCTGGATACAGCAGCTTGACTCTCACACATGCCTATCAACATTCCCTGATTCCTGGATTAAATTTACTCCTCTTCCTGGTGTACATTTTCTACAAACACTTTGTCTCCCACTTTTAGTACTTTGCCCATCCACTACAGTTTTGACAGAATCAACTCTTTCTGCTGGTAGGATTGCATCTTTACTATTAAAAGTCTTGGCTGCTTTCTCATGGCCAGGCTTCTAGCATTCACACTGTATGCCCTTTCAGTTAACAAATCCTGCTGTGGAATACCGGTCCAGTTACTTATTTGTGCTTTCGTAAAGATAATACAGTATGTTCCTTCTAGTTTCTCTAGGTACACCAGAATATTTCCGGTTTTCTTTCCCTGAGTGATCTGTGCTCTAACTCTGTTTTTGAATCTGCTCTTCTTGAGCAGTCTCATACTTAGCCAGCCCTTTCTTCATTTCAGCCTCTAATATTTGCAGTTTTATCAGTTCATCTGAATAGCAGTTTAAAGATTTTTACATTTTTCAGCCTATTGTTATTTGAGTTGATGTATTCCTTCAGTGGTTAACTTATTTTAATTGGTTCTGAGTACATTTAATTTATTTTTTCCACTAATTACTGGAAGCCATCTCTCGTACCAGTGTTAGAGCTTGAACTGCTTTTTGCAGAACAGCTGCAGGATTCTTCACAGTCAGTGTTTTCTCTTCACCTTTTCTAGTTGATTTTTCTGTTACTCTTTCTAAGTTTCTTCTTTGCTGTAGTCTGGGTGGTGTATGTACCAGCTAGTAACTGAAAATGAATACTAGGCCTCATCGCTGATCCTTTTTTCACACTGGCACAGCTGAAGTTAAGCTGTTGATTGGTGTGCAGCCATCTTCAGAGTCCTGTCCTTCCTTAGATTTATGATCCATATTTTTTAAATAAAAAGCTTTGTACACATTTTATTAATCCATGACCCAAATAAGTTTAGTTTTTTCTGCTGTGACACTACCCTGGTGTTAGGTGTAGTGTGTCCATAGACTTGCACCTTCATGCCTGCTATGTGGTGTGCCCATTAAAGTATGTGGATGAAAGTCATGTTCATATTTTCTTAGGTGTGTACTAGGCTAGACTTATAAAAGTCCCAGTGATCATTAGCCAAACATCCCAATTGTATTCCGTAAGTTTGTGTCTTGGAGGTTATTTTTACAGGGTGTATGTAGGCAAGGGTAAGATTTATAGGCTGTCTCTATCCATTAAAGGCATATGTGCCAGACCTGGGGTGCATTTCTGATTTCCCATCCACTGGTCCAGGTGTGACTTGAAAAAGGTTAGGGAAGACTTCTGCTTAGAATGGGAAGAGTTCTGCTTGGCATGGCTGTGAAACCACTTCCAAAGAAGGGGAATTCTCCAAGACACCACCTTTCTCTCTAACATGGCCTATTTATGCAGGGTTTAAAACCCAAGATTCATTTTGCGGATATGCAAAAGGTCCTTCAGAGTGGGATCCAAGGATGCATACCTTTCAACAGTCGTAGGAAACAGAGTACAGAAGTAGGGCTTTGAGAAGATCTGCGTAGGACATACTGTTTACACCTTCTAAACACTTTTTGTGAGTTACCTGTTTGAACATTCCAGTTGGTGCATCTGTCTGTGCAGGAACTTACTGAAGGGGGTGCTGTACATCAGTGATGGGCCTGATGAGAGCCAAATACAGTGGAACGATGACTTCCTTGGACCTAAATGTCCTTACTATATGATGGCCGAAAGTCAGGTTACTATGTACACATGTACCAAACTCTCCAGCTACTGGTTCTACTCTTATGGGTGTCTTATCAATGACATTGTGGGTAACATTTTGAGATCGCAGCCAAGTGGATAACATTGACATATGTCAAGATTTGCAAAGGATTACAGCTGAAGATGAGCTCTCCTCTTTTCCTCTTTAATAAGAGATGTGCTTAAAACACTCCTTGGATTTCTCATGAAGTTCTTCTATGGAATGAAAACACTTGACTGAAGGGCAGCAAAGTTTTACTATTCATCTAATCTGCATGCTATTTTTGAAGTTGGTACCTCACTGATTCATGGACTTTTGCTGCATTTCCTTGGACATTATAATTTAGTAGATGTTCATCGTGTTACCCTGCTGCAGTCATCACACTTGGGTTATCCTGTCATCAGGCGGTCCCGCAGTTGGCCGGATTTCCAAAGTCTTGGTCCGACGTTGGTTGCTGTCGCCTCATCCCTGACGTCAGTGCGCCACGGGTACATATATTGCAACAGACGCCATTTTCTTCAGTCTTTCTTGCCACGTGGTGCCCGAAGCAGAAGCAGTTCGCAAGTGCTGGTGGGGCGACTCCTGAGATTTTCGAATTCGAATTTCAGATCGAAGTCTTCTATAAAGCTAAGTACCCCGTTGGGGAAACTTTACCGATGTCAGAAAAAGTTAACAATTGTATTTCTTGTGGGAAGCAATTATTGCATACCTTGCCTAGGCCCTGATAACGACGTCACTTCTTGTCGTTTTTGTGCTAGATTTAATAAACGTATTATTAAAAGATGATTTGATTTCGCACAACACTTTTTTGGTAGAAAATTTAACTATAACATGCCGTCGGAGCTACCGACTACCGGCGTGCACAAAAAGCGCAGGGACAAGGACCGACAGCCCAGGCCTAAGCCCGATTCTGAGGCCTCGGTTGATCCGGTCTCCGGTTCTCCGGTTATCAGTGAGGCTCCAACGCAGCCTCTGATTACCGCAGTTCTGGAACCCGAGACCGCTACAGATATTTTGTCGGAATGTACTAGACCGACGCAGCCTTTTACTTCAGGCCCTACCGACAGTTTACCTTCCAAGGACGTCGGTACTTCTGAAACGCCATTGGTTTCTGAAGGCATTTTCAGACAGACTCTTACAGTCAAAACGTTTTCCAAGTCGAAGACTCCTTCTAAATCGAAAAATACTTCACTTCAGTCTCATGTTCAAGGCCCTATGCCTAAGAAACAGATGCTCAAAATGGCAGAAGATTTGATTTCTCTCATCAGGGGTTCACAGCCTCCTCCTGACAAAAGGCCTAGACAAGAGGAAGATTCTGCTTCCTCTGAACAACTGTCTATTTCTTTAAATTCCTCTGAGGACCAAGACTATTCCTTCTCTCCTTATGAAGATTCTGATGCTGAGGAATCTATTCCCTCAGCTTCCCCTCCAGAAGATTACTCTTTTGGGGAAACTTTATACACTATATGAGGGAACATTTTCACTGGGAAGGTCAGGATTACTCTGATTCCAAGAAAAGGCTGAGAAACTCCCCCAACACAGACCTCTAGCCATCCCTCCTGTTCTGGACATTGTGGATGATGTCTACTTAGAATCCAGTTTCAACCCTGAGTCTCTACCTCCTGTCCCGGCCAAGCCTGACAGATGCTACAGAGTACCTGATTCCCACAAATTCCTTTACAAAAGTCCAGTAGCTGACCCAGAGACCATCTCCCAGGGTCCCAAGGGGGCTAATGCTTCCATGGCTAAAAATCCAGTACCTTCTGAAAGGGATTCAAGAGCACTAGACAGATGGAGGAAAAAGGTTTACACCTCAGCCACTTTAGCTATGAGAGCACTGAACTGTCAATTTCATATGCTTAAGTATCAGCAATTTCTGATCTCTCAGTTAAAACAAAAGATAACCACCTTACCTCAATTTATTTTTATTTATTTTTTATTTTTTTTATTTTTTTTTTTTTTTTTTTTATTTTATTTTTGTTTTTTGTTTTTTATTTGATTTAATATTTCAGTAGAGGGACCAAATAAATAAAAATTACAAAAGTAATACAGTATTACAACAATTACAAAAAATAAAAATAATACAAAATACAAAAGTGTGACAAAACAAACATATAAAAACTAACACAAACAAAAAAAAACAAAAGAATAAAACAAAAGTAAAAAGAAAAAAAAAAAAAATAAAATAAAATTAAGATAGAGAAAATAAAAAAATAATATATAACAAAAAACATAGAAAAAAATAAGAAACAATAAATAAGACATAAAACTAAGGTAGAGTAAACCAAAAGGATAGTCAATAATTAAATTTAACCTATCAAGGAACCTATTATTCAAGGGGGTCAATAAGGGGAAAGAAAGAAAAGGGACCAGGATTTCAGTCAGGGTAAGCACAAGGGCACTTTGGGATTTTACTTATAAGGTTATTGAAGTCAAGAAGAGTTATTTCCAGGTAGGTTAGTTATTTCATAGAGGATAAGGAGAATTTCAGAGAATAGTCCACAGAGTTTATTAATAATATTATTTATTAATAGATTTTATTTAGGATTTTAGTAGTTTATATTAGGTTTTTAAGGGAGTTTTTTATATTTTGAAATTAGTTTTTTAGCATAGGGGGTTAGCAAGGGAGACTTAAGTGATAAGATAGTGTTGATAGAGTGTTTGTTGTTATTTAGCTCTTTGGTTATCTAGTTGCTCTAGTTGTGACAGTGGTGAGTTCTGAAGGGGGTTTAGCAGTAAACAGTAATGAATCTAGTTATACAGGTGGGATAGTTGAGTAGTTGTTGGTTTTGGAGTTTGTATGTATATATATATTGTAGTAATAGTAAAGGGTAGAGATCAGATGGGTCTGGGCTGGGGTTTTCTGGCTGCAGGGGTAAGAAAGGATTTACCTTAGAGAGGAGGAATCTTTCTTTTTAGTTTAATAATGGTATTGTTAATATTCAAATCAAAAATAATATTCAAATCAAATATTAATACACCGAGCAAGCAGTGGTCATATCATATTAAATACAGGTTGCATTATTTGAGGAGATAGAAGAAGAAGGTTGGGAATTTGTGTGTGTGTAAAAGAGAAGAGAAGTTTGTTTTTTTTTTTGATTGAAGGAGAGGAGTGTTCCATCTTCCATCTCTCACTGCTGAAGACTGCTTGGGTAAGGGGAGGAGGGGGAGATTTATTAACATTATTAGTTAGAGATTAGAGAGTCATCATATATGATAATACAGATGGGATGGGGGGATTGCACGGCAGGTTTGATAAAAAAAGAAAAAAGAAGGACTTATAAATAAGAGATGTAGCATTGAGTTGAATGTGAAGGTTAAGCTGCTGAGGAGGTAGCTAGTAGCTGAGCTAGTAGTAGATGTGGGTATAATGGGGACTTGAATGGTTTTCTGTAAATAATTTGTTAAAGGAATCTGATCTGGGGAGGAAGGAGTTGGGAGTCAAAAAGCCAGATGGGGTAGGAGTAGTAGAATGTCCTGGTTTAACTCACCTCAACAATCTGAAATGAAAGAAGTACAGGATTTGTTGTATGCCACCGAGCAGGTGGGCAAACATACCTTACAGTTTGGGTTTGATTCTTTAGAGGCCTCCTGCAGGGCAGCTGTCACTGGATCAGTTATACGTAGGCATGCCTGGTTAAAAGAACAAAGTCTGCCTGATCATGTTGAAGCAAAACTATTAGATGCTCCCTTACAGCAGGATGTTCTTTTTGGTGTTAAAGCAGAAGACGTTTTAAAGAAAATGGAAGATAAGGTGAAATCAATGCAGACAGCCAAAGATTTTCTACAAGTACAACCCCCTTGCTTCAGCAGAAACTGGCCAACAAAAAATTGGTCCTTTCCAGCCACTGACAGGCCTCAGAGGGGTAAATACAGGCGCCCAAGGGGCAGAGGACAACCACAAGCTCAGTATAAGCCTCGCCAATGGGGCACTCCAACCCAGAAGGGAGGAGAAGACGGGTCTCAACCCACCAGAAGGCAAACGTAATGACTTGCAACTCAGCTGGCCAAACAAAGCTCTTTTGTCAGCCCCCTTGGGGGGGAAACTAGCACTATTTGCAGACAACTGGCACATGGTCACAAAGGACAAATGGGTCCTAGACATAATTTTACGAGGATACAGATTCCACTTTCACACCTTGCCAATAAAAAGAGGAATGCCAAACCTGCCACAAAATCCAAGGGTAGAGGCTCAAAAACAAATTACAGCTCTCATGGCCATGAGAGCCATTCAAAGGGTACCAACTCAAGAGCAAGGCCAAGGATTTTACTCAAGACTCTTCCTAGTACCCAGGAAAGAAAATGCTTGGAGACCAATTCTGGACCTTTCAATTCTAAACACTTACTTACAAGTTCCCAAATTCAAGATGCTAACACTACAGCAGCTACTTAGCAGCTACTTCCCATGTTGGGCAAGGAAGCATGGCTGGTAACGTTGGACCTCAAGGAGGCATACCTGCATGTCCCTGTCAGACAAAGTTGCAGAAGATACCTCCGTTTCATTGCAGGTTCAACCCATTATCAATTCTCTGCACTGTCCTTTGGCTTATCTACTGCGCCCAGAGTATTCACAAAATGCCTGACACCAGTAATTGCTTACTGCAGACAAAGAGGAATTCAAATATATCCATATCTGGACAACTGACACATCCAAGCAGAAAGAAAAAACATTGTCTTACAACATCTGGCTTTTGTGAAGCATCTACTAAATTGTCTAGGGTACACAGTAAACGAAAAGAAGTCAAAACTAAGTACCCTCACAAAAAATGACATTCCTTGGTGCCAGCTTGGACACAACGGCCCAGAAGGCTCATCTTACACCAGACAAGCAGTTACAACTGACTCAATATTTCAAGACAATGGCAACAAAGACGCAATTAACTGCAAGAAAAATTCTGCAGGCTTTGGGCTTCATGGCATCTTGCATTCTGATAATACCATTTGCAAAACTGCATATGAGGAAATTACAGTGGTACCTAAAAAGCGTATGGTCTCAACACAGCCACAGCTTGGACACAGTGATATCTCTCATTCCCTGCCTTCAAGAGGAATTTCTATGGTGGGCACAGGCATGTCACCTCAACAAGGGTCAGCCATTCATCTTGCCCCCACCCAGGCAAACTATCACAACAGATGCTTCAGACTATGCCTGGGGGGCACACATGGCAGGGCAATGCATTCAAGGCCTATGGACTGCAGAACAAAGAAAACTGCACATAAACCAAAAAGAGATGCTAGCTGTACAGAAAGCTCTGACAGCCTTCAAGGATCTACTACAGCCAGGACAACTTGCAATAAAGATGGACAACACCACAGTAATCTGGTACATAAACAAACAAGGGGGCACACATTCCTACCCTCTTTGCAGGTAAGCAATAATCTTATGGAACACAGCTCTGGCCTACCAAGTCCAGTTACAGGCTCAATTCCTGCCAGGACAGAAAAACACATTGGCAGACGACCTAAGCAGAAACATCAAAGATCCCCACGAGTAGAAGCTAGACCCACAAATATTTACAATGATAACTCAAAGATGGGGTCTACCAAATATAGACCTGTTTGCCAGTCCTCAAAACTACCAGCTGACAAAATTTTGTACAAGGACATTCCACCATCAAGCTTGGAAAGTGGACGCTCTCTCCTTCAGTTGGAAAAACCTGACCGCATATGCCTTTCCGTCATTACCTCTTCTCACAAAGGTTCTTTTGAAGGTCAAAAAGGAGACACCTCAACTGATTCTCATAGCCCCAGACTGGCCACGCCAGCACTGGTACCCATTATTGAAGAATATGGCTCACAGCCCACCATGGATATTGCCTCAAATTCCTCATTTACTCGCGCAGCAAGACAAGCAGATTCTACACAGCCAGATCAAAACCTTAAACCTGGCTGTATGGCAAATCATTTGAGCATCCCACCAGCCCCTCTTTCACGAGCAGTACTGGATGTTATTCTAGAGGCCAGGAGGCCAAGCACCAGGAAGGCTTACTCGGACAAATGGAAAAGGTTTTGTGCTTGGAACCAAGCTAAAGGCCAAGACACAACTCAGTCTCATATGCCTCACATTCTGCAGTATTTAGCTGAGATGTTGCATAAAGGACTTTCCTTCTCCTCTATTAAAATCCATGCTTCAGCTATTTCAGCTCACTACGACACTAATCCACCTTTATTTTCCAATCCTCTTCTAAGGCAGTTCCTCAGAGGGGCAAAAAACATTAGACCACCTAGAAGAGCCCCTACACCAACAGGGGACCTCAACTTTGTTCTGGAAAAACTAACGCTACCTCCTTTTGAACCAGCTTTTTCTGCAGACCTTCAGTTCCTATCCTGGAAGACTGCTCTGCTCCTGGCAATAACTTCTGCTAGGAGAGTCTCAGAATTACAGGCAGTTATGGCAGTGGAACCTTTCCTCATTTTCTATCAAGACAGAGTTTCTCTATGAACTAATCCTTCCTTCATGCCTAAGGTGGTTTCCAGTGTAGCTTTAAATCAAACCATCCACCTACCCACTTTCTTCCCCAATCCACAGAACAAAGGTGAGAGACTCCTGCATTCCTTGGACATTCACAGGCAACTTCGTTACTACATGGATAAAACTAAGGCTTTCAGAAAAACTGACCAGCTCTTTGTTTCCTATGCTACAGCTTCTCAAGGGAGGGCCATATCCAAGCAAACCATTTCTAAATGGATAGGCCATTGCATACGATTCTGCTATACCCATCATGGGAAACCAGTTCCTCCTACCATTAGATCCCACTCTACCAGGGCAACAGCTACCTCTACTGCCTTTCTCAGGGGGGTTCCTACCAAGGAAATTTTAGAAGCTGCAACTTTGAGTTCTGTACACACCTTCACCAAACACTATCACTTACCTCTTTATTCTAAGTCCAGGGCAGGCTTCGCCACTGCAGTTCTGCAGGGCCTCATTGCCTCCACTAACCCTCTATGATGCCTCCACCCTACCTTAGCTTTGGGACTCAACCCAAGTGTGATGACTGCAGCAGGGTAACACGATGAACATAGTACAGTTTTGTACCTACCATAAATGTAGATGTTCGAGTGTTCACCCTGCTGCAGTCCAGGTTACCCTCCCTCCAACCCCTCTGATCTACTGGCTAAATCTTTGCTATGCCTTTCTGATGTATTTGCTTATAGCTGAAAGGATTTTGTGTTTGTACAGTGTTCACACCTTTTGGTACTAATTTGGATCACCTTTGTGGGGGCACCTGACATCTGGGGCAAGAAAAACTGAAGAAAATGGCGTCTGTTGCAATATATGTACCCCTGGCGCACTGATGTCAGGGATGAGGCAACAGCAACTGACGTCGGACCAAGACTTTGGAAATCCGGTCAACTGCGGGACCACCTGACGACAGGATAAACTGTTATACATACACATACATCTCTAGTTTACTTAGATTTCTGAATTTACTGTTTTTGTTAATTTTTACTTGTGGCTTTTCTATCATATTTTTATATTTATATATATTTATATATATTTATTTATCTGATGTTCATATATTGCTAAGTTTATAGTTTTTAGTTAATAATTTGGTAATTTTGTTGAAATTGTTATGTGTTTATAACATCTGTTGGTGTTTGATATATATTCCTTTAAGATTTATATAGTAACTTATGGTTTACTTCTTGTTGAGTGGCGAGGCTACTTTAAAGATTTCTTGCTTGTTAAGTAGGCTTTCTCACCAACTTACTTAGCTTAGTAGTATATAAGGAGAACCAAAACTGTTTTACAACTGTTTGTCTGAAAAAGGCAAGTTAATGTGCTTGCCGAAAGTGCTCACATTAAAGTTTTTTTTCTTTATTTTATTCCGTATTGGTGTGACAGTACTTGTTTGTTTTTTGCTGGCTTTTATGGTTTCCCGCTGTGCCTGTTTTTACCAGTTTTAGTTTTCGTTTGTGGTTTGTTTGGTCATTTGTGATGGCAAGCGGAAACAGAGCGGCAACTCAGGATTTGTTCTCCCAGGATGAAAACAGAGTTAATACCCAGGAGAACGCAATTGGAAATTTGACAGCCCTAGTGCAGGTTCTCCTAAGGCGAGTCAACTCTGTCTCAGAAAGTGGACATGTCTTGTAGTGGCAGATTGAACGAACGTAATGTTGCCACTAGACAACCAGGAGAAATGAACAACCATGGTTCCAATGAGGTTTTTGTTGGAGCAGGTAGTAGCAGCGTCACTAATGGGGTTGCAAGGGACGCAAGTGATATCATCGAAGGTCGCACAACATCGCAAAACAACATAAGCCGAACTGGCACCAACCAGGGAGGAACACAAGGCATCCCAGCCCCATCATTGAATGACAATAGCTCGCCGAATCGTCTAAGTAATATTCCTTCGATGGCAGTATTTGTAAATAACAACAATTTATTTTGTGGAAATAACCAACTGAACAGTTCACCTTTAGAAAGGGATGAACAGTCCACAAATGAACTACCTAATTTCATTAATGACTTTGATATAAAGCTTTATAAATGTAGAAAGCTTCAACTTGAGGTTTCCTACCTGCAACAATGTATTCAGAACAAAATTATTCCCAAGGGCCTTAGGCAATGGCGGTATCCAGCAGGTCTGGTGAATGATTCTACTTTTCATAGGGAATTACTAGACCTCTTTGACCGCCAAGGATTTGAATTTTTACAGGCTCTTATTAACTTTTATTTAACTGACATTAACACCCTTAAAACAGAGCTGGAAATTTTAGAGCATGCTATTAAAAGCCACACTGACTTTTACAGGTATAAGTACGACTATTGTAGAATTTATACCAGTATCGAGTCTGCATTGAATAAACTTCTCACTATTAAAAAAAAAAAAATCACTAGGGACATTAGCGATTATGCCAACAAAAGAGCTTATCCTAAGCCCCCATTCAATGGTCCAGTAATCGGTCATCTGTCTACAATACAGATGGAAATATAAATGAGGAAGTGTTGTCTTCTAGTATATTTAATGACAGTCCATCAAATGGAAGTATGGACGATCAGCCACTCGGACGTAGTGAGAGGCTTTCTAAAAATAATAATGGGTACGGTAATAGAGATAATAATGTTGGTAGTAACAACAACAACCCTGACAGACAACAGGGGGACATAAATCGTAGGGGTAATAGTTCTAACCACCAGGATTTTCAGTCAACCAGCAACAACAGAACCAACAATCGCCAGTCCAACCGGAACAGACCAAAAGCGAGGAACAAAAGGAGAACGAGGAGACGTTAGTTTATATTCAAGAACTAGCTTGTGGACCACGTGTTTACACAAGCTCAGATGGTGACTTCAGTATATATAACTACACCTCCTTGGATGTGGATCAAGAAATGGTCGACTTTTTATCTAGGGGCCTAACTTGTGTGCCTGGGAGACGCATGGACATTGCTAAAACTATTATAGATCTTAAGTTATTTGTCCGTAAACTTAATCTGCTTATGGGTAGTAGTACTATTATGGTCAGTTCTTTAAGGGTCTCTAGTGTATTCAACCCACTTATTCATCCAGACTTGACTGTTTTTGAAAAAATGTGTGAGAGATTTTTGGGCTATTAAAAATTGTCAGCATTCTAAAAATGAGTAACAACTTCAGTAATTGTGAATTTGACTGCTTAAATTTGCTGAACGATTGTAATATTAGAGTCATGAAGCCCGATAAAGGTGGTGGCCTTGTGTTTATGCAACATGACATGTAGTTGATAGTATGGTCAAACATCTTAATACTGCCACATATACATGGGTAACGTTAAATGAGGTCAGTGGGGCACATAGGTTAAAGGGGTCCTGGAGGACCTGTTTTTGGAGGGCCTAATTGACATTGACCTTTACTATTACCTTATAATGTTAGCCCCTAAAACACCAGCATTATTTGGCAACCCCAAAATTTACAAAACTTTAATCGATCCCCCATTCAGACCAATAGTTGATGGTCGGGGATCAATTACATACGGGTGTGCCAAATATATAGATAGTGTCTTAAAGCCACATATTGGCAGCGAAACACAAATTTGTAAGGATTCGTGGGCATTTCTTAGCCACATTAACAAGCTTGAGTTTCAGCCCAATGCTAATTTTTTAATAAAGATTTATATACGGTTATACCCCAGCAGTTAGATATTGAATGGACTAGAGAATTTCTAATCATGAAAAAAGTAAATGGTGATACCATCAATTTGGTTGAGACACTTTTAGAAATTGTCTTGAGTAACAACTTTATGATTTTTGAAGGTCAATTTTTCTTACAGAAGTCGAGGGTAGCTATGGGTTCCCCCTGTGGCAGTAGTTTTGCGAATGCCATTATGGCATTCTGGGAACACAGTTTTTTGTTTAAAGATCCATTTTTTCAGAATTATGTATCCTGGTATACCAGATACCAGGATGACATGTTCTGTATCTGGAAAGGTGATCTCTCTCTTATTCCTTCTTTTATTAATAACATCGCTCAGACTGCCGACTTTTTGGAATTTACCTACACCATAGGGGAAAAAATGATTAACTTCCTCGACATACAGCTCATTAGGGATGACTTTAACCATGGGTATAAGAGTTTGATATATTGTAAGCCAACTTACTCTAATACCTTTTTGCATTTTTCTAGCAGTCACCCTTATCAGAAGAAGGCAGTAGTTAAGGGGCAGATGGTTAGGGCTGCCCATATGGTTTCTGATGTAACTGATTTCAATCATGAATGTGACTTGCTAGAAAAAATGTTTTTGAACAGAGGGTATCCTTCTACCCTAGTTTCAAATATTAAAAATGAAATCATAAACAAAAGGAGTATGGGGCATTTTACACCATTGTTATCTGACCTCGTTGGTACGCCAATTAATAATTTGAGTTACCATGAAGGCTTCCTTGGTGACCAATCAACTAACATGCCCGACGACATTATAGCTCATCAAATTAGTTTTCTTTGTACATATTCACTTGATCACTCGGCTATTAGAGAAGTTCTTAACAAGAACTGGAATTAATTAAAGGTGACGAAAAGTTATCTAAAGCACTAGGGGTTAGGCCCAAAATAACTTATAGGCGAGGCCAGAACCTAAAATCGCTCCTAGAGAGGAAAAGAGAGAGTACACCTAGAACTAAAGGAATGTTTGTGTGGTTCATGTCCATACTGTAAACATATTTTTGTGACCAAGCAAATTTCCATTAACAACAAGATGTACAAAATGAATTATAGATACAATTGTGAGTCTAAGGGTGTTATATATGCGCCTTTGTGCACTTCATGCAATGCATTCTACATTGGCAAAACCGAAAGGAAACTAAAACAACGTATTTACGAACATTGTTATGCTATAAGTAGGAATGATTCTAATAATGTACTGGCCAAACACATCTTAGACTACCCTGATCATGCTTTTAATCTGCAGTTTTACAACATAGGAGCATCGACATTAGAAATTGATGAGCTTATATGGCAGATTAAGACTAGAGCACAAGTCTTTCCAGGTTTGAATGAGAGCCTTTCTATCAAATGTATGTTGAGATATTTGGCCCTTAAACAATGACGTTAAAGTGTTATACATACACATACATCTCTAGTTTACTTGGATAGATTTCTGAATTTACTGTTTTTGTTAATTTTTACTTGTGGCTTTTCTATCATTTTTATATTTATATATATTTATTTATCTGATGTTCATATATTGTTAAGTTTATAGTTTTTAGTTAATAATTTGGTAATTTTTTTGAAATTGTTATGTGTTTATAACATCTATTGGTGTTTGATATATATTCCTTTAAGATTTATATAGTAACTTATGGTTTACTTCTTGTTGAGTGGCGAGGCTACTTTAAAGATTTCTTGCTTGTTAAGTAGGCTGACTCACCAACTTACTTAGCTTAATAGTATATAAGAAGAACCAAAACCGTTTTACAACTGTTTGTCTGAAGAAGGCAAGTTAATGTGCTTGTCGAAAGCGCTCACATTAAAGGTTTTTTTCTTTATTTTATTCCGTATTGGTATGACAGTACTTGTTTATTTTTTGCCGGCTTTTATGGTTTCCTGCTGTGCCTGTTTTTACCAGTTTTAGTTTTCGTTTGTGGTTTGTTTGACAGGATAACCCAAGTGTGATGACTGCAGCAGGGTGAACACTCGAACATCTACATTTATGGTAGGTACAAAACTCTACTTTTATGCATCATGTGCTGTTGTGCAAAGGTAAGCTTCCATACTTGAGCAAATTGCTTCATTTTCAAGTATTAACCTTTTGCTTTCATGTGTTTTGATGTATTGGCAGTGTAATTTTCATTACATCTACTAGCTATATAGTAGATGATAGGCCGCATTTACACTACTCAGTTATCTGTTTATGTACCTGTTGTTTTGTTTATAGTAAGTGCATTTTACTTGCTGTAAGTTGTGATTAAAAAGGATCCGTTTAAATTTATCTTGTTACTTAATAAATCTGTTAACATTTGCCAGCAATCTATTTTTTGTGTTGCATTAAATTTCTGAAAAAAAAAAAGTATTGTACTAGCCTAGGAGCAAAAGTTAGCAAGGCATGCATAGGAGTTGGAGCATATTCCTGAAAAATCAAATTCAAGATAACTTCGGTAGTGAAAGGAGTGCATTGTCGGCAGAAAATATTAATTTGTTCCAGTGAGCAACCACCACAGGCCAACTAATTATGGGAACTGTTGATTTTTTTTTATGTGCTAGGATCCAAGGAGAGTGGGAACATTTGACAATGAAGATCTCAACCAAGTATTTCTGAGTTGGCATAACTCCTGAAGTGCTTTTACAAACTTAAGGCAAACCTTAGCATAATGTACAATATATTTAGCCACGTTTTATTGGACAAGTCCTCCTCACTTTTCATTAATAAGAAAACTGGTCCCTCTTGAAAAGAGGTTCCTAGCCTGGTGTGCTAATCCCATCAGCAAAGGATGGATGGATAGATAGATAGATAGATAGATAGATAAACATTTAGTTCATTTATGCTGTAATACCTTACTTGTATATGAACCAAAGTGGTTTGTTAAAGTCTGTGAACCTCTCTTTTTTTTTACAATTGCAGCAGCTCTAGTTGTGATCCTTGGAAATGCAAGAATCGGTATATGAAAGTTGAAATGGTACCTCGGAGTATTTCCTTGCTTCTCGTTGCAATTAACTTGCAGGTGTGTGTGTTTGTGTGTAATATGTACGAGTACAAGTAGCACAGCTGGGGGGGGTGAAGTGCCCCCTGGAAAAATTGCGTTAATGACTTTACAAGTTTCAAGATTTGTTGTAATTTTTTTTTGACATTTGCCTTTTATTTTGTATTATTTCTGGACTCCACATAGAGTCCCACACTTTCATTAAGCAGCTGGAAAACTCATCCATCCACTTTTCCTTATCTGCTTTCACCCCCCCCCCATGCATACTGGAGCTGGGGACTATCAAGGCAAGTGATGGCCACAAAGTAGGAAACAAAACTTGTTGGAATATTTCATAGCATATTTAGCAGCCCTGGGTCCTAACCGAAAGACCAGCACTAACAGAGTTTTTAGTAGGATCTAGAACAAAAGATGCTGTTAAGAAAAGGGATAATTAATAGGGCATATAAAATATTGCGGGATAACTATAGGAATCTATTGGATAAGGTTATAAAGGATTGGGAAGAGAGATTGGATTAGCAATTCACATAGAAACAATGGGAGGAAATATGTATGGCTCCCAAATAGCAGAAAAGTCTAGAAGATGTAGGATTGTTGCTTGGACGTGTTTGCATAGTTATTTTTAATACCCCAAGCAGATACCAAAGGACTTTCCTCAGGTAGATTGCAAATGTTGGAGATGTGAAGGGGAACAAAAAGGTTGTTGGGAACATAATTTTTTGGGATTGTGACGAGTTGGTAGACTTTAAAACTTCTCTGCAGACTACTCAATCAGAAATATTGGGTGAGCAAGTTGGTGTACCAAAAGAAGTGATTTTTTTACGAGCTGTGATACAGAATCAGAATTTCCTAGACATAGTGAGGCCTTGCTGAATTTAATTTTGCTGGCTTCCAAAAAAAAAAGCAAAATGGAAATCTGAGTCTAAACCAACCATGCTATAAGTAGTGCACATGGTAACAGAGATAAAAGAATTGTAAGTGGGATCTTTAGAAAAGGGTAGGAGCAGATTACACAGAAAATGGGAATTGTGGGAACAGTATGTGCAGAATAATGTTTTGGAGCAGGAATGAGGTTTAAAGGAAGGCAGAAATTGAACTATTTAATGTTTGACTGTCAGTGACTGGATAGATTATAAGTTGCTTATAATGTTTACAACTGAAAATGTCAGCATAGTTTGTTTTCATTTACATAATGTATGATAGCCTATGTCATAAGTGATAACATTTTTGTGGGGCCCACTTGCCTCCCATGGGGGTGGGGAGGGTTGCACGCACTATTGGAGGACACAAAATGGTGCGATTTTCTTGGTGGATGTGATGACTAGGTGGCACCACTGACCTCAGAATGTTATGGATTGATGGCCTGAAGAGGTTTGAATTCCACCACTGTCAACCAGTTGTGAAGAAAGGTTCAAGATAACACCAGTGGGAGGGGGTCTCACAAACCACACCTATAGCACCCAGCAGTTAAGGTGCACTTGTGTCTAATTTAATGATCAGTTCAGAAAATGCAACCTGGCCCTAAGAGCATAAGGGAATGTGTAGTACTGTCTTGGGCTTCAATGCCTACACCCAGCCTGGACTGCACCTAGGCCACCTGCAGAGCTGAGTCTTTAACCTAGAACCCCAAGCTCCTTCCTCACTGCTCTCTGAATTAGTGTCAATCAATGCTCTTTGTCCATGGTAACTGTCTTTTAAACAAGTTATTTTTACTCATGCACATACATAATTCCTGGGGAATGCCGATACATTTTCCCATACCCAGCTTTTTTCCTGGCACTGCAGTACTGCCAACACCCAGGATATGGCCAGGGACCTCTGGTTACCCTCAGTTCTTGATTAAGCCAAAGACAAAATTATGCACATTAATATTTTCACCTGTGTTACGCCCAGATGATCTAGCTAAATGGATCTGGAAGCCATGGCCCATCAGCCTTTAGTGGTTAATGATGATGAACCTTTTCTCAGATCATAAAGACCGGCCTCAAAAGCTTAAAAGTGAATAAATAAAACTTTAAAATGAAAATGGTGCAATTACAGATTAAGCATGTAGAGGAATGAGTACTCAAGGACAATTAAAACAACATTTAATTATACTGGACAGTGTACATACAAAGGATGATCTGGAGATCACCAAGATGTTACCTCTTACTAATGCATATGGGACGCAAGTAATCTGGGTTAGAGAAATATTACAAATACACAAGCAGAATGCAGACCTCGCAGATGTATCGCCAGATTCTTCCAAGCAAAGACAAGAAAGAATTTAAATGCCAGTCTCAAATATTTATTCATTTATGTTCCTCGGAGATCCTTGCATCATTTCCTTTTGCAGAAGTGTTACATCAACTTATTTTAGTTATTCGCTTGTCCACAGCCAAAGTAACTAAAAAAAGTTGTTCCCCTTGTAATGGGCACTCACTTTCACAACAATTGAAATGATATGAACACAGGTTTTCACATGCATCTCAGAACTGTTTGTGTTTACTTTGATTTTTTTTTTTTTTTTTTTCACAGTCCATCCATCCACAACCCCTTTTCCCATTTTTCACATAGGATCGGATATTACTTCTACAGTGATAATCACCTAGATCAGATATTTCTTTTGAAGTAGACTGAAGTGTAATTTTATGACATGTTAACACAAAATGCAAGAGGTTATATTTTATACTTGAAGTAACGGATTCCATGCATTCTGTTTATTTACTCTTGTTCATTTATGATTGAAAAAGATTATAAGGTCCCACACATTGCAGACCAAATATGAAATTCTAAGTTCATAGGTTCATACTAGGCTATCTGCCCAAGGGCATTTGTAAGCCTAGCCCATAGTTATGTGGCTTTCGCCACCCCTTTAGTTTGAATAAAAACTATGCCTATCATTTTTCTGTGCCTCTGTCAAGCAGTGACCCTGAAGTAATCCCTGGGGTATACTGCGATCTCCCATCCATTGGTCAAGATTCCTCTTGAACAAGGCCAGCTAGGTGCTCTGCCTCACATGTACCGGGATTTTGTTCCACAGCATAGGGAGTCTCTGGGTGATGAATCTGTCCCTCCAGCACGTTCTATTTATAACCGTGTCAAGGTTTAAGTCTCCCGCCCTTGTGGTTCTGAGGGATCTAGATTTTTTTGAGGTGAAGCATATTCATCAAATCTGGGTTTGACATGGCCTTATATGTCAGGCACAGGTCACCTCTGAGCAAGCGGTATGAGACTGAATAGAGCTGGAGTTCTTTCAGTCGGGCAGCATAAGACATATTTTTGAGACCCTTTATCCTTTTGGTAAGGAACTTTTGGGGCCTTTCAAGCTGCAGCAGGTGTCTGGTCAGATACATTCCGAACGGGGCATTGTACTCAATCATAGGTCTAATGATCAGGTGGGCGATATAGAAGGTTTTCCTAACTACTTTAGCAACATGAGTGTCAAACGAAAGGCTACTGTCAACTTGGGTCCCCAGATCCCTGATGACTTTTTCTGTGCTCAGTGGATTGCCACCTATATGGTAGCTAGGGGTAACCTTGTTTTTCCCGAAGGGTATGACTATGCATTTTTTGGCGTTTAACTTCAGGCCATGGCTCTGGCACCAGTTATCCGTTTCTGTGAGGCCCTTCTGGAGGATATCTGTGTCAGATGTGTTTTCGACTATGGCGCCCAGTTTGCAGTCATCTGCAAACTTTGTCAGCCATAACCCTCCTGTGTTTGCTTGTACTTCAGAAAAGAAGATGCTGAACAAGAGTGGACCCAGGACTGAGCCCTGTGGGACACCACTTGTGACAGGCCTTGAGTCTGACATGGCTCCAGCAACTCTGACCCTGTGGGTTCTGTCACTTAGCCAGTTTGCAACCCATCTTGTGATGTATGGGTTTACATTCAAGCTGATGAGTTTTCCGATGATACCTGAGTGGGGTATTGTGTCGAAGGCCTTTGCCAGGTCGAGGTAGGCTGTATGGACTGCCTTTCCCTCATCAATGGCCTTGGTGACTGTCTCGAAAAAGTCAACCAAGTTTAAGAGGCAGGATCTGCCTTTGACAAAGCCAAACTGGGTTGGATCCAAAGTCTGCAAGTTCCCTATGTCTTTATTTATGAGTTCCATTATGATCCTCTCCATGGCTTTGCAGATAAGGCTTGTCAAGCTAATGGGGCGGTAATTTCCAGGGTCTGTGGAGGCACCGCCCTTATGAAGTGGGACCACAGTCGCCGTGCGCCACTCCTTGGAGTGCGTATCCTGAGGTGAGGCTAAGATTAAACAGCTGTCCTAACTGTGGGTTTAATTCCTCGTTGAGTTCATGAAGCACACAGCCGGGGACACCATCCGGTCCCATGGATGCTGTGTTTTTGCCTTAGTGAGGGCAGTTCTCACCTGGGCGTTGGAGATGTTTGGGGGCTACAATCCTCTGGAATAGATATCTCTCCTTTTGGGGAGGGGGGAGAAGTTTGCACTGAACCTGTCAGCCAGTATGTTAGCAATGTGTGTAGGTTCAGTAATTTTCACATCATTTTGAACTAATTCTGAGCATATCTGGGAGTTTCCTCCTAGGTTTCTAACATAGCTAAAGAAGGCCTTATGATTGTCTTTAGAGTCCTTGGCGATTTTTCTCTCAAAATTTGCCTTGGATGATTTTATGAGAGCTCTTAGTTTTTTACTTATAATGATCAAATGTGTCTTACCTTTCAAGGATTTTGCTCTATCTTGTAGTAGCTTCCTCCTTTTGTTGTAGAGCTTGTTTATGGCTGGGGTCCACCAGACTGGACGCTTGCCTTTGGTACAGAGAGTCTTAGTTTTGTTTGGGATTGCCTGATCCATGCAGTCCTGTAGGTGCTGGTAGAAGGCATTTGTAAGTGATTCAGCGGTTTGAGTAATGTTTACCACTGGCTCAGGGGCCTTAAAGGAGACCACACTAGTTTTTAGAAGTGTGAAATCGGCTTTTGAGAAGGTTTTCACTGTGGTCTTTTTTGTTTCAGGTGGGGCTCGGATGACGACCTCCAGCTAGATTAGTTTATCATCTTATCTCACCAGTGAGGAGTATACATCCGGTGTTGAACATTTTGATCCCATGTTCGTGATGATGAGATCAAGTATGTTTTCTCCTCTTGTGGGAATGGTGACTAGTTGTTCCATGGCATTTGAGTTTATCAACTCCAGGAATCTTTGGGTTAGAGTGTTCGGGCTTGAGTAGTGTTCCCAGTCTATATTAGGGTAGTTGAAGTCACCTAGTATGATGGTGTTTGGAGATACATTTATCCCCTCCAATGTTTTCAGGAAGGCCATGTGAGGTTCCTGAGTTTGAGAGGGTGGCCTGTAACATGCTACAAATTGCAGAGCAGTCTTGCCTATGGTTAATTGCACCTGGATGGTCTCCGATGCATCGTGCGTTGCCACCAACCTTGAGGTGTGGGTGTCCTTTATGAATATGAGAAGTGAAAAGTGAGTTATTAAGAAGTCAAACATTTTATGTGGAGGTTGAGTATCCTTCTTTCATCAGCAGTTTAACAGTTAACTGATTTACAAGTTGGGAAAATGTAAAATTTTGTAAAGTTTGGTGCCTCTAAAAGTTAACAACTGAAGCAGGTGCCCTGTTCACCTCATTCTTTCTATAGTACTGCGAAATTGTGGCAATATATTTTATTGCTGAGAAAGTACAGTTGTGTAAGTAAACTTTCCATAGGAGTAGAAAGCTGAGGGATCACTGCTGCAGTAGCATTAGCAGTATGAGTTATATCCTGCTAAGGAGATAACTGGCCAGCTTCCAAAGCTTAAGGACACCTTCCCACACCCAAACTGTTAGTAGTATCAGGCTGAGCTGGTAAAATATTCAGGTTTAGGTGCCAAGCCCTTCAGAGCTTTCATGCGAACAGAGAGGGAGGCTAATGTCTTGAAAGAAACCAGTGCTGGGAAAATTAAAAATAAAAGCACCTCACATCTCCATAGATCAAGTGTTAAGGGCAAAGAACACCACTTCCATGGGAACTGATAATATCCCAGGCTGTATTCTGCACCATCTCCAGCAAGAACTGGCTTCACCATTGAGCACCCTATTTAACCACAGCCAAGTACAGGCTTCATTCCCTCAGAGTGGAGAACTGCCATTGTCATCCCTTCGCACACAAAGGTGGTGCTACTACTGACCCTGGAAACTATCGCCCTATTAGCTTGACAAGTCTGATCTGTAAACCCATGGAGTGTATTATGGATCTCATAAACAAGGACATAGGCAGTCTCCAAGTACTTGATCCCACCCAGTTCGGATTTGTCAAAGCAGATCTTGCCAGCTGAACCTGGTTGACTTATTTGAGACTTGTTACCAAGGCCCTGAATGAGGGGAAAGTCAGTGCATACAGCTTACCTTGACATGGCCAAGGCCTTTGACACAATACCCCACTCGGGCTTCATCAGAAAGCTAACACAGCTTGGCGTAAATCCCTATGTCATCAGGTGGACCAACTGGCTCACCAGTAGGACCCACAAGGTCAAAATAGGTGCTGCCACCTCCAGCAGCAGACCGGTCACTAGTGGTCTTCCCCGGGGATCTATCCTGGGACCCATACTGTTTGGCATCTACTTCTCAGAGGTCCAAGCAAAGACAAAAGGCCTGTGACTGACCAAGTTTGTAGACGACTGTAAGTTGGGTGCTGTCATTGACTCCCCAGATGATGTTAGCATACTGCAAGAGTGTCTCACAACAACAGATGACTGGTGCCAAAGTCATGGCCTTAACTTAAATGCAAAAAAATGTATAATCATACCAATTGGCAAAAACATAGCCCCTACTGATTACCACATCAGCTGCAACCCCCTAAGTACACAACCTGTGGTGAGAGACCGTGGTACTCAAGTTGACAATCATCTCACATTCGACCATCATGTAGCAGCAGTGGTAAGAAAAGCCTTTTACTTGCTTCACCTCTTAAGCAAAGGGATTGCATCCAGAAAAAAAGGAGGTTATTACTGCTCTATACTCCTTCCTCATTAGGCCAATAATTGAGTATAATGCCCGGTTTGGTATGTACCTCTCCAAACATCAGCACCAACTGGAAAGGCCACAGAAATATCTCACAAAGAGAATCCATAGCCTCCAACACCTGTCCTATGCAGACAGGCTCAAATCACTATCACTGTACTCAATATCGTACAATTTGCTCAGAGATGATCTGTGTCTCTCCTACAAGGCAGTCTTGGACCCTGCCCTACTAGAGATGCTCCATATCTGCAAGTCTAACTCCTCATGCATTACTAGCTCGAAAGGCCTAAATCTAATGTGCAACATCAACAAAACCTGCTGGAGAGACCGGTTTGTCTCCTAGAGGCTGCCCCATCTCTGGAATAGACTTCCCATACATGTCAAACAGAACATTTCGCTGACCCTCATTGACAGGGGTGATGGTGCTGACTGAGGTTTCTTTTTTGGTGATAAACTCTTGGCTAGGCTTTTTAAGGGCGCCAGGGCCATTAGCCTAGTAACCTGCTATGATCCTATGAAAAGCCCAAACCCTGGCCACAAAAAAAGGGAATGGAGCAACTACTGTTCTATTATGAGAGTCACATATATCGTGTGTAATATATTCTGTATAATGTATGTGTGTGTGTGTGTGTGTGTGTGTGTGTGTGTGTGTGTGTATATATGTATGTATATATATATATGTATGTATATATATATATATATATATATATATATATATATATATATATATATATTATACAAGTCTTAACTAAATATTGCTCATTGAGTGTTATTTTTCACCAATTTTTGACTTCAATTGTATTGAAACTAGTTTTCATTTAAATAGTATATATTCTTTTATGATGTGTTTTTTATGTAGAGGTTACCTCTAAATAATTGTGTTGTCCTACATTATGTTATTGCTGATTGTGACCTTGTACAATTATTGTATTTCTTATAACTGGAGCTTTTCTCCCCAGGCCTTCGCTGAAAAAGGACTTGTGTCCAGTCGGACTTTCTCGGTAAACAAATGTAAAATAAGTTAAATAAACATACTACAGCTGTGATCATTCAGACATCTGTTGCTATGGTATGTTTGCATACGCAGTTGTACTATTTGATCACTACTGCAGTATCCTCTGCTATATGGGTAGACTACCATAGCTTGTACTAACTGGGAGGAGGAAGGATGAGGGTCTAGGAGCCCCTGGAAAATGGTCCTAGCAAAACTTGCTGTAGACCTGGAGAAGGATCTAGTTTGTAGACTTTGTATTCACAAAGGATCATGCTGCTGTTTCTCGAATCCAACTTTTTCCAGAAAACAACAGATGAAGTCAAGACCCTTGTAGAGTTAGCCTTGACCCTGTGTGGAACTGCCTTATTACGGTGGGTATAACAATAAGTAATAACCATGAAACAATTATTTGGATATAGTCTGCTCTGACGCATGTTGTCCTCCTTTCTTACCTTCAAAAGCAATGAATAAGTAATCGGAGTTTGTGAAAGTTTTGGTTCTGTGAACATCTAGCATAGAGCATCCTTTCTCACTCGTTTTTTAGCTTCTGGAAAGAAGATGGTAGCTGGATAGTTTGGCTCAAAGTCAACTCTGATACCACTTTAGGCATAAAGGAAGGATTAGTTCTTAAGGAAACCCCTTCTTTGTAGAAAATGAGAGAAGGGTGGCCCAATATAATAGCTTGCAATTCGGATACTCTTGCTGATTTTGTGCAGAAGTCATAGCAAACTATTTATTTTCCAAGTAAAGAACCTCAAAACAGTCATGCATTGGTTCAAATGGAACAAGAGTTTAATTTTTTCTAAAACAATTGTCCAAGAAGGCGCCACATGTTTCTAGGAGGCTTGGTATGGACCTCCTCCCTTTCCAAAAATATTTTAAAATGGGAATGCATTGAAATTAGAGAATCTGTGGGCAGACATGCTGAAATGGCCATCAAATGAGCCTTAATAGAGGAATAAGAAAGGCCTATGGATAATGACTCTCACAAATATTGCAGAACCAAAGACATACTAGCCTTAAAAGGGGCCTGGTTCTTGTCTGGGCCCCAGCTAGTTTTGCATCTGTTTGATGTAAGTTTTCCTAGTATGAGATTTTCTTGCCTCATTTAATACCTGCTGCACATCCTCAGAAAGTGGGTGCCAAAAAGGTGTTAAAACTTTATCATCCAAGCAGTTAGTTGAAGTTGTTTCAAGTCGCGGGGTGTTAAACACCCCCTGCCTTGTTTGAGTGGTGCTCTTGGCCGATTCCATGAGAAGGGAGAGCCACTGTAGCCTGGGCCAGAAGGGAATCCTCATAATGACCTTTGGGGAGTCGTCCTGAATTTTTAGAATGACCTTGGGTATCGGCAGGAAGGGTGGAAAAAGCATACAGGAATTTTGCCAGTTGATTGCTGTGGAGGAAATCTGAGGTGTTCCCCATAGCTGGATCAGTTCCTGGAAAGACACATGGATTCAGTTTTCATCATAAATTTACACACAGTTTTGAAAGTCTGTCCTTGTACTGCTCGGATTATTTGCCACATTTATCTGACAGGATGTAAGATGTCAGTAGAACGAGTTTCTTCTAGTCTGCTCTCGTGCACCTTTCCTTTACTCCACCATTTTCTGATGAAACTTTGGACAAAGTTTTACAGGTACAGTCTCTCTGGTCTCCCTCTAGTGTTTATTACCAGAAGAAGCAGAATCTCTTTTTGTTTCACAGCTCACTTTTTCTTTTATAAACTTTTGTAATTTCCTCCATGTCATGTACTTTTTCAAAAAATGATTTTATCCCTCGAGGGGAGAATACCTTGAAAGACAGCTGGGTACAGCGCTTTGAATCCTACACCTGCATCTCGACATTCCCTGAATAGTGGTATAAATTTATTCCTTTTCTGCCTTGTGTACAATGAGTAGTCATTCTCCACAAACACTCTGCTGTCTCCCACTTTTTTAGTACTTTGTCCTTCTACCACAGTTTTGTCAGAATCAAGTCCTTCTGCTGATAGGATTGCATCTTTTACTATTAAAGGTCTAGGTTGCTTTCTCATGATATATACACACGATGTGCTCTTAACAATTCCTGCTCTGGAATACCAGTCCGGTTGCTTATTTGAGCCTTCATAAATTTAATGCAGTCTGTTCCTTCCGTCTTCTCTGGTATAGCTGAAAATCCCTACGTGCTCCTCTAATTCTATTATTTTTTTTTAAACATCTCTTCCTGAGAAGTCTCGCATCCAGCCAGTCTTTTCTTCATTTCGTCTTCTGATTTTTGCAGATTTATCTCCTCATCTGAAGCGGTTTAAAGCTCCTTTCATTTGTTTTCCAGCCTTTTGTTGTTTGTGTAATGTGTTGATATACTCCCATCAGTGTTTTTGTTTATTTTAACCAGGTCTGTGTGTAGTTGTCTTATATCTTCCTGTAGGTTATTGGAAGTCATGTCTGAAGGTTGCATTGCTTTTTGCTGAACAGCTACAGAAATTTCCCCAGTCACTTTTCCTTCCTCACTTTTTTGTAGCTGATTTTTTTCCAGGTGCTCTATTTTTCTTTTTTCCTGGTATCCAGGGAGTACACTTACTAGCCAGTTACTGAAATTTACCCATAAACACAAAAGTCTACTGGCTTTCTGAGTTTCTGTTTTCACACTAAGAGCCAGAGTTAAGCTGTTACTCAACGTGTAGCCATCTTGGATTACCTAATTTCTGGTAGCTTTGTCAAAAAAAAAAAACACTTCTGTTTCAGTTGTCTGGTGTGTAATAGTTCAGGTGCTGACTGTTTGCTCTATGGAACCAATAATAGAAATGATCCTAAAGTTTAGAAATGTATTTTCTGCCCATGATGAGAGTTATGCTAGTGACAGTCTTACTATTGTGGCTATATTTGTATACGAGTGTTTATATTTTGCATTTTTTCATCACTCTCTGGTTTTTAAACTTGCATTTTTGGGTGCTGGTGTTCCACAATCCTCCTGCAAGTGTGAGGGGTTGTACTGTTGGGTATGCATATGTTATGCTAATTAGGTCAGATGTACCTACTTTTCAAGAGCTTTTATCCATTTTATTTATAGTGTTCATCCACCACATCCTTTAATGATGGGGCTGCAACCTATGACCTCTGACAGTGTCCTATTTTTGTTTGTGGTATCAATGCTCAGTGTGGTCAATGCAGGGAAAGAGTAGAACTACAGTGACAAGTGAGAGTGCACCTAATGAGGTATCCCCTTTTTTAATTCTGATGCCCACAACTAGGGAATGGTAGCCTGTATGCCCACAGGTGCAGTAATGCTGTCTCCAAAGTGGTCTGACTTGTGATGGTTTGTGATCAACCTCCTCCTATTTGGACCCACCCACAGCCATGGACTGCATAGCCTATGGCAGCAGGGCAGATGGTAGGTGCATTGTGTCTTACGGAGACCACACTTGCCACCAGCATTGTTTGTTTGCTCCATGTGCTTATAGTCTTATCACTGTGTTTTTATAGTTATTAGGTTATAATAGCAATGGTCACATTGTTACACACTGAGCCACTGAATTCATTTGCCAGGGTGGCAGCCATCTCTGCATGAGTCTTTGACCTGAACATCCCTTGGTTAAAATCCAGTGACGTGGCCATATTGAATACAGTCCTGGAGTTTAGAAGAAGCCTCCTGCCTGCATCTGTTCTCTGTGTGGAAGTGCATACCCTCAGAGACCGTGCACATTTCAGATGCCGTGTGAGCTGGAGTCAAGCATAGGATGTCTGTCATACACTGGTGAGGCTGTGTGCTCGGTCTGTGTTCTGTAATATTTATTACAGGGGTCTCAAATGTTGGATGTAGGTGCCCCCCAAGTTAATGTGCAGACAGTTGCACTGTGTCATTGAACCATGTCACTTTTATGTTCCGTCATCAACCACAGGTGCCATGCTGACATCACTCCTAATGTTATCCTGTTTTGGTGGACCCTTCTCCGGCAGAAACTGTCCATGCATGAGCTCACATGACATCTCTGTCAGCCCACACACACGCATGCCATTGTAACCACTGGTGGCACGCATACTGCTACACATTAAAATAGTTCTATAGCATACATTCACAGACATAACTTCTCCTGTAGGCTGTAGCAGTTGCAAACCAGATGTACCTAGAAGGGCAGATATGCAGTTATGTCTTTTTCGTTCATTCCTTCACATTAAACATGCAGCTATGTTTGCTATACTGTACTACAGTGGACATCCATGCCACCCCCCCCAGGTATGAGGGGGCACTTCCCCACTAGCCATGTGACACCAAAGCTGCTCCTTGTCAGTGAGCCGAATCAGTGTTGCTTGCAATGTCCTGTGTTTTCTTTTGCGTGGAGTATTGTATCAGTACTTTTCTTTTCATGCATGTTGTGGAGACAGACCTATTGTGGTCACCTACAACTTTCATATCTTGCAGCAGTTCCTGCCAAATCTGGTCCCAGTAATGCTTGTTTGTGGCACTTTTTTGCCCAGAAGATGCATGCCTCTTCAAAAGGAACTTTCACGATTGGATGGGAGATAGGAAATTCACCCCGGGGATCATGTCAGTCGCCCTGCTAGACAGGGATCCAGGGAAGTAAATATTGTAGGACGAAATAGCCAGGGAATTGTTATGGCTAGGCTTGTATAGGCCCTAGGGCCGATAGCCTAGTACCAATCTGTGAATCATGTGTGCATTTCACTGTCCAGAGCAGTGACATTTTCATGATGTTGCCTTCCTTGGATAACCATGCCAGTACCTGAAAATTTATGGAGGGATAAATATGCAAGTCTGTGGGATGCAGAAAACTGTGGCCACAGCCCCCTCCCCTTTACATACTGTTTATCCACTAGAGGTAATGCAGTGTACATCATCGCTGTTCTGTATATTGTAGTCATTGGTTATCGGCTGCAGTTAACGATATGCACAAGCTCCCCACTTGTATTTATGTACTGTAGCCATGCCTCAACAAATAGCCCTGGAAACCTACCCAACCATTGTACCATGTCTTTTTCATAGTTTCATATACTCCGATGTACAGCCGGCGCATTGGCAAAGAGGTCATTGAGTCTTTTATAATGGTCCGTGGCAGAGTAGCACGCCAGGGTTGAGTGCTTTTTAGCGTTCTGGCAGTTTCTGAAGTTTTTGTTTCAGGTCCCACCGCGTTGGCTAAGTTTCCGTTGGGTTTTGGGCAGGTTTCTTAGCAGTTGTGTTAACGCATGTTAGAGCTGTTGAATAGTTGTTGGATTGTTTTTTTTCTTAGATCATATTTTTTACCATACTGAAAATTGTGAGTTTAGAATTTTGTGCCTTGGTATTTTGTCCGAAATAAGAATGCTTAATACTTGGTTGCACTATTACGGTAGGCCTGAGGGCGAATGCTAGATTGTTGGCCTTTAATTGTTTTGGGCCTAACACGACGTTGTTAGATGCCGGTTAGATTGAAGCAGGTTAGTGTTTGGGAAGCGCCAGAAGATATTCAGCCCGGCCGACAGTCCTTTTACTTGCTAAAAACGGAAACTCCTCAAAGCCGGAGCCTTAAGGGGTTGAGGAACCGAGCCTCAGTTAGAGACTTCTTTTTAACAGGGTGCGGAGGAGGTTTAGGCCAGGCTGCTCTCTTTGAGGGGTCAGGGAGTTTCCCTCTCTTACAGGGCTGGTTTGGCACAGGTAGGCCAGGTGGCTGTTCTTTCCTCTCAGGCAAGCCTTCTCTCTGTTTTCCTAAGGTGATTAGACTTTCTAAGAGTTTGAAGGCCGCTTCGGGCTTAAGGAGTTTGAAAGCAAGCTTTACAGCCTCGCTGGGGCTACATATGCCTGATCAGAGGCAGAGAGGTTTACCTGAGTTAGAGAAGGGTCTGAGGGAGGATGACAGAAGTTCTAGGCCCTGCCCTGAGGTTGAGAGTTTCCTTATTCTGATTCTAGGGCTGTTTTTCTTACTCTGAGGGCTTGCTCTTGAGGATGCCTCATTTACCTCCTCATTCTGATTCTGATGCTTAGCATTTTCTTCCACTTCTCCTCCTTTTGGATTTTCACTGAGACCTAGAATTCTCAATACCTAGGCAGATTTCAAGAGATTACGATTTCAGGAAAAGGCTTAGAAAGATGTTTTTGCAGAGGCTTTCCTGTTTAGTTATTCCTGCCTCCTGCCCTCTGATGGTGACCGGGATGGGCTTTGTAGCTCCTTTATTCTGATTCTCCTAAGTATGCCCAGTTGCCTCGGATAGGTAGATAGATTGCCTGAAGTGCCTGAAGCTCATAAGCATCTTGCTGAGTATAGAAAATGTCTGGTTCCTGTATAAAAGTAGCAGGTTTAAGGGATGTTAAGTTGAAAAAAGTCCCTTCTACTCTACCATAAAGAGGAGGGGTCTAAGAAATTGTGTTGACTTCTACTTTATATCAGAGGGCGTATGCCCTCTCACGAGCACATGTTTAAGGATCATGTTTATTGAATTCACAGTTGTTGGTAGTTGATCCAGACGCAGGTATATTATTGAGGTGTAAGAGCCTAAAGGAAGCTCTGCATGATGGTTTTGACACTGAACAGGTGGTTTTACATCTGTGTGTGTGGTTCTACTCTGCAGCCTGTGGGTGGCTGCCACTGGTTCTACACTTCTTGGCCAGAGAGCATGTTAAGAACTGTGAGCAAGATTGCTACTGATGGAGGCCTTAAGTTGAAGGTTGTTTCGTGGAAGCAGGAATGTTCGATGAAAGTGGAATTGCCCAGTCTATTGGTTTAACTATGGAGGATTTAGCAGGTGAATCTAGCCAGGGATTTAGTAAATGTCTATACGCCTGGCCAATTTATATCCTGATGGGTCCAGTCTAGGTGGGGAGTCTCCTGCTAGGCACAGTCCCATCAGGGGAGGGTTCTTTTGCAGGTAGGGGCAGGTTGTCAGACTTCTTTGAGGCTCAGGTCAGGGGCTTCTTTTTGCAGAAAGCTCCTCCTTTTCCCAGAGACTTTCATTTCAGCCTACCAGTACTTTCTCAAAGTCTGATTCCTTTAGGAGGAAACATGTCATTTCAAAAGATTGATTGCTTTTATCAACGAGACAGGGGATACAATTTTAATATTCAAGACAGAGGCAGTTTTTCAATGCATGCCCTGCCTTCAGTTCCTCATTCAACCAGACCTTCCTCCCTTCAAAAGACATTTCAGGGCATTCCATGCCTGGGTGGAAGGCTAGGCATTTTCAGTCACTTCTCGGGAATCCTGCTGGATTTTATTTTTCTAAAGGGGCCATTCAAGAAGGGTGTTAACGCTACATAATTCTGGATTTATCTATACTCAACACTTATCTGGACATTCAACAGTCTCTGTATTTGGCGTTACAACAGCTTTACCTTCAACACAGAAGACATCACTGGAT
Organism: Protopterus annectens; assembly: GCF_019279795.1. Classification (NCBI taxonomy): domain Eukaryota; kingdom Metazoa; phylum Chordata; order Ceratodontiformes; family Protopteridae; genus Protopterus; species Protopterus annectens. The sequence goes on from NC_056745.1 coordinate 140,497,384, forward strand.
TGTAAATCATGATGTTGGATTGAATCCTCATGTGCGTTTTCGAGCTGGAAATATCATTCATAGTGGTCTTCGAGCTGGCTGCTCTCATTATCAGAGTTCTCTGTATTTTGCTTTTGCTTGGCTCAGTGAAGGCTTACTCATTTGGAAAAATCTTCCTCATTCTGCTCAACTTACTTCGCTAAAAAAGGAATCCTCTCAAACTTACTTGGGCTGACTGCCTGATTCTGCTATGTCAAAGAAAGACTAAGATGCCCAGGGTGTCATGTCAGTGAAATAAAGTCTTGTCTGTTCTGTGAGAGCGAAATAAAGTCCAGTCTAGTAGACTGAATACAGCAGCTGCTTTTTCTGTGTGAGACTGAATACAGCAAAAGAGATGCTCTTTTTACATCGGACATCTATCTTCTTCAGCTTACCTACTGCCATCATCTATCTTTTCAGTTCTCGGTCTGATGGACTGTCCGTTGAGCTGCAATTCCAACTCATCTCAATAATATTTGGGTGCTTCCCTGGTATCTGAGGATACAGAATCATTACAATTACATCCATGGACATGTGGAGCCAGCACTGCATTCATTGAGGGTCTGTCATTCAAGCCCAGGACAGATGTCAAAAGGCTGTGGGTGGGACCAAAATGTCAACTAAACAAGTGACTCTCTGTGTGCAGTCAGATATTGCTGGAGATTCTAGCAGAGACAAATTGCTCAGAAGACATCATGGGAACTCATGGGTCACAAAAAGATATACAAGACAAGTGGCCATGTAAGAAAACAGCAGGATATTATTACACATCTCAGATGTTACTAGTTCAGGACAGGCATGTATTGCTTTCAAGGGTGCAACTAACATGTGGAACAGGTACGCAAACACAAGTGACAACACACAACTGCCATGGTACACAGACAAACAAGGGGATGTACATAAAGCTCACAAACAGGTGCAATCTTCAGGACATGTTTCTTGGCAGCACAGAACTCCACTCTCTGACATAAAGGTTTCTGCCGGGCAACATGATCTCCCTTACAACTGGTATATTTCAAACAAAGCTGGAATCTGAGTGAAGAAACGACATAGTATTCCAAATTCAAAACATGCTGTTTTCACTACTCAAGAATTGATCTGTTAAGCTATTCCACCAACCCACAGCTTGCCAAAGTTTTTGGAAAATTTTTCACCATGCCAATTGGAAAACAAATGCCTTTCATGGCTAATCTAATCTAATTTGCCTTCCACCTCTGCCTCTTCTTCCAAAGGTGCTTGATACCAAGGTCAGATTCCAAGACAGGCCTCTGATTCCACTGTACCAGTCTGCCTGATATGGCACGCTGCTCCGATTCTTAGAGTGACAGTCTGGCCTCACAGCCATTGTCTCCCTGGCCTTGTACTTGTCTCAGAGTCAAGCTCACACATCACATGTCACAACAGCCTGTCACATTCCATTTTGTCCTATATTCTGTTTTGAAGACAGCTTCCAAGCTTGAAGAACAAGGTCTCTTGTGGAAGCAGAAGCACAGAAAAAGTGAGATTAGACGAAGTGTCACGTGAAAAACAAGAAAAGATTAGTGTTAAGGAGTGCAGAGTGGTTTTGGAAATGGCTGAACAATTGAGGTTACTGCAGCACATTATCTTGAGTCTTCTGATTCTTCCATTTTTTCTTTCATCCATCTTGTTCTTTTCTTCCATTTTGATTGTTTTCACCATGAGACCCACCATTGTTTTTCAACTTTGTTCTGTTAATTTCTTAGAGACAAAGAAGAAAAATACCCCTTAGAGAGCTCCTACCCCCGTGTTTCTACTGAGAAACTGGGCTGCAACCTTGCTCACTGGAGACTGCTACTCTATGACTGCTTTGTCTCTGATGACTGCTTTGACTTGCTTTGCATGGTGGATGCTTTTTTGGTTTTTGGACAGAACATATATGCAGTGGAGTTTTTTTGATTTTTATGGCAGTGGAGCCTATTGATTTTATATTTTCACTTATCCCTTAGTGGTTTAATGTTTCCTTGGCTTTAAATATAATTTTTTCTATCACCTTTTACTGTAGATCCCCCTAAAGGGAAAAAAGATTTTTTGCACAGAAAAGATTTAACTAAACTATTATTACATTAACAGGACGTGACTATTATTTCAGTCACAACAGTTGTTTGTTAAGTTTTTGTTGAGTTTTCTTTGGGTTTTCTTCTGTGTCACAAACTATTCTGGAAATTGGATTAGGTGTATTATATTATTTATTTATTCCCATCATGGCAAGGAGATTCCAGCTGGGATCATTCCACTATCCACCAGGGGTCCTACTGGGCATTTCTAAGGGGTGGCAACTAAGGATATTTTAAGGCAGCTACTTGGGGTTCAGCTTACTTTTTCTAAGCATTATTCTCTTCCTCTCTACTCCTTCCTCTCTAGGGCTGGTTCTAGGGCTATTTTTTGCAAGGCATTGTTGCAGTGCTTGCTTCCCTTATGATTTGCCATGATTTGTTACCCTGCTTACCTCTGCTTTGGGATTCAAGGAAGTAGGCGCACTAGAATAATGAGAAGAAGAACAGTTTGTACCTTACCCACCCTGTATGAAATGTATCGAGTATCATTGCAGTTCTCTGTCCCTCCCTCCTCCCCCCTCTGTGTTTAGGGTGGTTGTGTAGGTGAGGCTTTATTCTAATAATTGTGTATATATATATATATATATTTTTTTTAGGGGTTTTGGTTTGGTTTTTTTTTTTTGGCCTCTTTTTTTTTCAGGGTTCTGGACATCTGGGGAAAGAACTGACAGAAGCGTGACGTCGGCGCATATTAGTACTACTGACGCATGGCGTCAGTCTAATGCGCCCTGACCAACGTCCATATCCTCTTTGGTATTTCGGGCCGACTGGACAGCGGACTACCCCAATAGTAAGGACTGCAGAAATGTGGATACTCGAACATCTACATTTATGGTAGGTACAAAACTGTACTTTTCAAACCCCCCCCCCCCCCAATCAACATAGGCAGACATAGCAGGATAGTTTTAAGGTAACCATTTGAAACACAGTAACCTGAAGCATGGCGATTGAATGGCCCCCAAAAAATGGATTTGCATAAACCAAATCCAAAATGACCATTTCTTGGCATATTACCTTTTCTCCAGCGGGTGGTGATCTTGGAGTTGGTATTTATAAGTTTGAGGGGGGAGCTTGTCCTCCTGCAAAAAAAGATTAAAGGAATAGTACGATGCTAGAGATTCGTTCTTCTCCTGCATTTTGCATCTTATTTATTTTCTGCAGTATCGGCACTCAGCATTTCAAATAGGTTCATAGGTGTGTACTAGGCTAATGGCCCTGGAGATTTTACAAGCCTAGCCCATAGGATTACCCTGGCGTCGTACCACCCGACCTTGGTTCCGAGTGCCTCTGTCGAGTAGAGCCACTGGAGTGATCCCCGGGGTGAATTTTGTATTTCCCATCCACTCATCAAGAGTCTTCTTGAAGAGGGCCAGTGAGGTGCTCTTTTGACATGTATGGGAAGTCCATTCCATAGCATGGGTAGTCTCTGGGTTATGAACCTGTCCCTCCAGCATGTTCTGTTGATTGTGGTAATGAGGTTGAGGTCTCTGGAGCGTGTGGTGCGGAGGAATTGGGATTTCTTTAGATGTAGCATTTCTAACCGAGCTGGGTCAGACATGGCTTAAGTCAAGCAGAGATCGCCTCTTAAGTAGGCGATATGAGACAGAGAATAGTTGGAGTTTTTTGAGTTTGTCCATAGTTTGCAACAAGTGTTTAAGGCCCAGTATCCTCTTTGTGAGGTACGTTTGCGGATTGTCCAGTTGTTGCAGGTGTCTAGTGAGGTATATGCCAAATGGGGCATTGTACTCGATGATTGGCCGAACGAGGGAAGAGTAGAGTGGGACAATGACTTCTTTCTTCCTGGATGCAAAACCCTTAGCAAAGTGGTGGTCAAAAGATAGGCCTTGGACAGTGCTGTTTTAACGAGTGCAGCAGTAATACTGGGTGCCTAGCAATCTACTGGTATTGTGATTGGTCCTGGGGATGTAAAGTTGGTACCGAATCTGTCTGCTGTCAACCTTTGTTCCCAGATCTCTTGTAACACCTTCTGTGTTCAGTGGACTACCATCGATTTGGTAATTCATGGGAACCATATTTTTCCCAAAGGGGATGACGACAGTTTTTTTGGCATTCAGCTTAAGGCCATGATTCTGACACCAGTTGTTGGTCTCAGTGAGGCTTTTCTGTAGGATGTCAACATCACTTGGAGAGTTAATAATAGCTCCCAACTTGCAATCGTCTGCGAACTTTGTCAGACAGAGACCCTTTGTGTTGGCCTAGACTTCAGAGTAGTAGATACCAAACAGGAGAGGACCCAGGACCGGACCCTGTGCGACTCCACTCTTGACTCATGGGTATTCTGACTTCGAATCCACAGTGTGAAAGTAGCTGACTCTATCTGTGAGCCAGTTTGCAACCCACCTAGTGATGTAGGGGTTGATGCCTAGCTTGGTGAGTTTTTCTATGATTCCTGAGTGGGGAATGGTATCAAAGGCCTTGGCCAGATCAGAGTAGGCTGTATGAACCACCTTGCCTTGCTCTGGTGACTGACTCAAAGAAGTCAACCAAGTTGTGCAGGCATGATCTACCCTTCACAAAACCAAACTGCGTGGGATCCAGAGTTTGGAGATTCCCTATATCCTTGTTTATTAGGTCCATGATGATACATTCCATAGGTTTGCATATCAGACTCATCAGGCTAATGGAGTGATAGTTCCCAGGGTCTATAGCCACTCCTCCTTTATGGAGAGGGATGACTGTAGCAGTGCACCATTTGGTAGGGACAAAGCCTGAGGTGAGGCTGTGATTGAACAGGGTACATAGGTGAGGTGCCAGTTCACTCTGTAGTTCATTTTGAGCACAGCCAGGGATATTGTCAGGTCCCATAGAAGCTGTATTCTTGGCCTTGGACAGTGCTGTTTTAACGAGTGCAGCAGTAATACTGGGTGCCTAGCAATCTACTGGTATTGTGATTGGTCCTGGGGATGTAAAGTTGGTACCGAATCTGTCTGCCAGTATATTGGCAATATCTGTTGGCTTTATATAGGTGGTACTGCTTTTGCTCAGAGCAAATCTGGGCATTGCCGTGGAGATTCCTTACATAACTATAGAAGGCCTTGTGGTTGTCTTTACTATCTGCTACAATTCTGTTTTCATGGCTAGCTTTGGAGGATTTGATGAGGGATCTCAACTTTCTTTGAGGCTAATAAGGGAGTTTTTCCAGTCTTGAGACTTACCTTATTTTGCATCAGTTTCCTTCCTCTGTTGTAGAGTTTGTTTATGGCAGGGGACCACCAGATTGGCTTCCTTTGTTTGGAGGAGAGCATCTTGGTTCTGTTGGGTATGGCGAGAACCATGCATTTGTTTTCGTACAGTGCATTGGTGTATGATTCGGCAGTCATGCAACTATTCTCTGTTTGCATGGGTGCCGTGAAGTTAGCCACCTCAGTTTTTAGGACCCCAAAGTTAGCTTTGGAGAAGTTTAAAATGCCAATATTTCAGTAGGGAACTTGTTTTCATTACAGTTGTATCACTTTTTTAGTCTTAAAGTTGCTTTGACTTTAAATATAGTGAGTAGTTCTAGCTTACTTAAATGACCGAGTTATTGGAATTGATGGTGTAACTAGCCTCCTCGCCAGGTGTGGATAAAGATATTCTTGTATATTGTATACCACAGTAGAGTTTTTAAAAGTACGCCTCATCACGAAGGGCTTTTCATCCAGAAAAAAGGAGGTCATTGTCCCACTGTACTCATCCCTCATTAGACCCATCATAGAGTACAATGCCCCATTTGGTATGTACCTCACAAGATATCTGCAACAACTGGAAAGGCCGCAGAAACACTTCACTAAAAGAATCTCAGGCCTAAAGCAGATGACCTATGCTGACCGACTAAAAAAACTCCAGCTATACTCTGTTGCATATCGTCTACTCAGAGACAATCTCTGCTTAACATACAAGGCCATGTCAAACCCAGAGCTGTTGGACATGGTACACTTAAAGAAATCCCAGTCCATCACAGCCACACGCTCCAGGGACCTAAACCTTGTCATCACAATGAACAAAACATGCTGGAGGGATAGGTTCCTGACCCAGAGACTCCCCATACTCTGGAATAGACTGCCCATACATGTCAAGCAGAGTGCTCCTTGGCCCTCTTCAAAAGGAACCTTGATGACTGGATGGGAGATAGGAAATTTAACCAAACTGTGTGGGATCCAGAGTTTGGAGATTCCCTATATCATTGTTTATTAGGGCCACGATGATGTGTTCCATAGGTTTGCATATCGGACTCATCAGGCTAATGGGGCAATGGTTCCCAGGGTCTGTAGTCGCTCCTCCTTTGTGGAGAGGGGTAACAGTGCGCCATTCAGTAGAGACAAAGCCTGAGTTGAGGCAGTGATTGAACAGAGCACACAGGTGAGGTGCCAGTTCACTCTGTAGTTCATGTAGAGCACAGCCAGGGATATTGTCAGGTCCCATAGAAGCTATATTCTTGGCCTTGGACAGTGCTGTTTTGACCTGTGCATCAGTAATACTGGGTGCCTGGCAGTCTGCTGGTATTGTGACTGGTCCCTTGGGTGGGGGGGAGGGGTAAAGTTGGCACTGAATCTGTCGGCCAGTATATTGGCAATATCTGTTGGCTTGGTACAGGAGGTACCATTGTGCAGTAGCTCAGAGCAAATCTGGGTATTGCTGTGGAGATTCTTTACATAACTATAGAAGGTCTTGTCGTTTTCTTTACTATCTGTTGCAATTCTGTTTTCATAACTAGCTTTAGAGGATTTGGTGAAGGATATTATCTTTTTGTTGAGGCTGATAAGGGAGTTTTTCCAGTCTTGGGACTTCACTTTTTTCCACATCAGTTTTCTCCTCCTGTTGTAGAGTTTGTTTATGGCAGGGGACCACCAGATTGGCTTCCTTTTTTTGGAGGAGAGCATCTTGGTTCTGTTTGGTATGGCGAGATCCTTGCATTTGTGTACGTGTTCGTACAGTGCATTGGTATATGATTCGGCGGTCATGCAACTGATCTTCATTTGCATGGGTGCCATGAAGTCTGCCACCTCTGTTTTTAGGAGCCCAGAGTTAGCTTTGAAGAAGTTTTTTCATGGTGTCTTTTACCACTTGGTAGAAGTTAAAATAATGAAGTCTGTTCATTTTCAACTCATTTATTAGCCATATCGATTTTGGTAGAATATATAGGATTTTACTTTCTGTCTTAAGTTAAGCCTTGCCATTGTTTAATTTTCAACATTTCCTGTTTGAAACAGGTGTGTGTGTGTGTGTGTGTGTGTGTGTGTGTGTGTGTGTGTGTGTGTGTGTGTGTGTGTGTGTGTGTGTGTGTGTGTGTGTGTGTCGCGCATGGACAAACTAATGCTCGTACACACATGCAAATAAGCAACTGCATTCTTGTATCATGTATTTAAGCCAGCCAACAATCAAGGTTTTTCTTTGTGATTATATAAATGAAATTGTGTTGTTGACAGTAAAATGTTTTGATATAGAGAAGTTCATTTTATTGTGTTATAATGGGACCACCATAGTAGATGCTGTTTAGTAACTAATCTGATTACTACACAATCCCTATTTATGCATGATTCCTTTTTGAAGGTTATCAGCCCGCAGACTACTTCAAGTCTAGTTAATAACTGTACTTTGTACCTCTGAGGTGATGACCTTAATTATTATGCCAAACCCTCCCCCCTTTCTTGTTTGTTTCTTCACATTTCTGTCCTTCTCGCAGCTATGAGACTCGAAGCAGGCTTCCCGTTAAGCTTACTACAGCTTACTTCATTTCATATCCTCCCTAACAGAGATTCCTTGTGTTTCTGTGTGGTATCCCTACTGGGAGTAGATGTCAATTACAGAGGCTATCCTTCATAAATGGCAAGTCTACAGGTGTTGCTGGAATCCCTAGTTTCTATTTGCCCCTGTATGTGCATCAGAACGGATATTTATATGTGAGCTTTCCTCAAGCACGTGATATCTCATTCCTTTAGGTCAGATGTACACTTGGCAAGTCCAGCAGTGTCTGGTTTCTACACCTTTCCCTTGGGATGAGAGAGCAAGCCAGCATGTAGTTAATTTGCCCACCCTTCTAGGTTAGCCTCGTGATGCTAGGCCCACTTGTTGTAACTTGGATTGCTAGTTTTATCTACACCAGTGGGCTGGCAAGTGTCTCACTGTTTGTATAGTTCCTCTTAAACAGTTCTCTGTTTTGTACTTGGTGTCTTGGGAAAATGTGTAATAGCAAGAAAAGTGCAGATGGGCAAAGTTGCTAGTGTGGCGATGAACCATTTCTGCTTATATCTGGAAGGTTTAACCACACTTTAAATACCAGATGTTAAGTCAAAGTATTTGATTGCTGATGTGCTGCTGTCTTTAAAGTCAGGGACAAATAATACTGGTGCCATAGTAGTATAATGGAGAGGGACTTGCACTTACTTGTAGCTTATAAAATTGAAGTCTGATAGTCCGTGATCAGCGTTGTATCGCTATGTGCCTTTTCTGCTTGTACTTTTTGTAGCGGTGTTAGACTCCTTCTTTTTTATGCCTGGGTATGAAGTACAGTACCTTGCTTTTCAGGACCATTCCGCTTGGCTTTGCCTGTTTACTTGCCCTTTGCAGTAGCTGTTGTAAGGATATTTCAGGTGTGTTGCAGTGCTAAAGGCAGTGCAGCTCAGGGTGGCTATAAGTTGGAGAGGATTTCCTTGCTATGACTAGGGAGCCCCTGTCGCTGCTGTAGTTTGCATTATTTAGGAAACAAATGTGATGCTTAGGGAAGCCCTGTCACTGCTGTAGTTTGCAATATTTAGGAAACAAATGTGATGCTTAGGGAACCCCTGTCACTGCTGTAGTTTGCAATATTTAGGAAACAAATGTGATGCGGTTCAGTGATGTGTGATTGCACTTTATTCTTCTTCTCTCGGATATTTCAGGTGTTTGATGCAGGTGAGGTCTTTGGAATCATGCGGGTGGATGAAGTTGATGATGATGAAGATCAAATAGAGCAGAAGAGTTCAAATCCTGGCAATGAACCTGTGTACAAAGTCATTGTGACTGGAGTAAATGGGTTACAATCATCTGATCCTAACAGGTGAGTCCACCCTCACTGGAGCGTACTGATATATTAAAACTGGCTAGGTTGATGTCTGTAGTAGTTTCTCTCTATCAAAGAAACTTTTTGATGTTTTGGATGTCTTGGCGAAAGTTCAGATGCAAGACTATTGTAATATGTGAATTTGAATTGTTCTTTGAGCTTTTCAGTCCAGAGAAAACATGCTTGTATTCATCAGAAATGACTGAAACCAAGCACAAAAGTCCAAAACCAGTAAAACAGTTGAAGCACACCAGGATCCACAAAAATATAATTTTATAATTATATTTTTGTGGACCCTGGTGTGCTTCATCCAGCTGTTTTTTAATGCTTGAATTCATGATGAGCAACTGAAAGTGCTGTCTCAGTTTTCATACTGCAGGAGTTAAAATGCAAGCATGAATTACCTTGTCGAACTCCTGTAATGAGCAAGAATAATGTCATCCTTTAAGCCAAGCATACACGGGAGGGCTCACTGTCTGTTTTCCCCAAATATCAGGGTGAATGTCAAGGTGGAGGGAATCGCGCTACTTGGGGAAAAATGGTAAAGAAGGCCAAGTTACAGAGGTGGCAGAAAAGAACTTCAGAGGGCAACGAGCACAAGTTCCTATACTTTGTGCGAAATGCCAATCTGATTAGTGTCACTGCTGGAAGGCAGACGTAGAGTCCCATGCTCACCAAAATATGATGTAGGAATCTGCCACTGTATGTATTAAGCACGGTTTCTTTGTTGTGAGAGTTGGTGATCTCAATCCAGTGTAAGTACAGGTGTCAAAAAGTGAATGTTAGAGGGCCTCCTTAAGTAAAGAAACCAGTCACCTTTTGATAACTTGCTGGTTACCGAGTAAAGTCCTTTAGTCCATATTCAAACTAAATAAGCTATGCTTGCCAACTTAAAGATAATTATGCTTAGAGGAAACCTGACTAATTAGACCACAAAATACTAAGTGCTGTTCCTTAAAATAAAGGAACAGGGAGGAAACCTCATGTAGGACAGTGGAGCTAAACTTCTTTATTACCGGTGACTTTTTTGAGTTGCATGCATTACCAAAATGGTTTTATTTTTCAGAAATGTTCACTTAATTTGGATAACAGAAGCACTGATCCATTTTTTTTAGTTAGAACGTAAGGTAGTGACATACTTATGATTTGTGGTTTTAACATCCCTTGGAACAGTAAAGAGCAGTATAGGCCTTCACAACTGATTTGTCTTGGGTTCACACACCTTGTGCTCTCCCACTGCAGTAAACAAGCTATGCCATTAGTTTAGCAGTTGCCTCGCTTGTCTCCGATGCCCAGGAAGATCAGAAGGTGCTGCATTCTGTCTCCACATCTGGTGCTAGGGCTCATGTTCCAGTGTTGACACTGTAGTACAACATTAGGGTGCTGCTGGACTGCTTTGCTGAGGTACCACCATCCCTCCGATGAGAAGTTAAACTAGCATTCAGTCAGTCTGGGTTGGTAACCGTTTCTGGTTATTTAAAAACCCATGGTACTTACCAGAAAAGGATCCCAATGCACCTTTCTGCCAGTACATTGGTGTAAGAGACCTATATCACCTCTCCTACACAAGCTACATCTTTGAGTTAGTTGTGCAGCTTATACAGTGTACTACTTATGAGATGTCATTATATGTTAAAAATAATGGACTATGCTTAAGTTGTGTGGATGGTATTTATGTAGGCAGTTTTCTTGTAATGAGCAGTATGCAAGACCTATAATGAGCAGTATGCAAAACCTATAATGAGCAGTATGCAAGACGTATAATGAGCAGTATGCAAGACGTATAATGAGCAGTATGCAAGACCTATATATGCAGTTTCCTTGGCAGCAAAAATGTCACATACAAACAAGGTTGTCAAAAACACACAACATCCACCAATGTATAGTGTATACACACACACACACACACAATTTTATATTGATGTACTAAAAAGCTTTCTCCCCAAACCTTAAAGACTTCCTAAACCTAAAATCTGCAGTGCTTATCCTCAGCAATTTTTAAAGCATACATAAGAAGCAACACCTCACATAAGCCCACATCCGATGGACTCCCAAAAACAAAGCCCATAAAGCAAGTAAACAATTTACTCATGACTGTTGGCATAGGGGAATCCCATGTATGACACACAGATGCCCCGTTCACCAGACTGTGCAAAGAGACTATTATGGTCAGTTGCCTATCTGGAGCCAGAATTCGATAAGCTACACATGGACTCAAGTCATTGCACCACAGATGCCAGTGTGATTCTGTCATAGTCCATGTGGGCATAAATGACCTGAGACTACATTATGTGAAGAAAGACATTATGGACCTCTCTAAATACGTCTGTCAGACCAATATGTGCCTTGCACTGAACAGCATTCTACTTTCTCCACTTTTGTTCATACTGTGGAACATCCTTGATCGACTTTAACAACTAGCTTTTTTCTGGTGTCAGTTTAGGGAGATTCAGTATCTATCCGCTTGGGATGACATGGTTGACAGACCACATTGCTTTGCCAAAGATGACCTGCACCTGTGCCCCCCCACCCGCGCTTCCAGATTATCACTAAAATTTCATTTAGCCCCTTAGAGCCTTTTTTAGGCAATACTGAAGTGACAAACCTACTGACATAGCAAGTAAAACCCAAAGGAACATAAAAGTGTTACTGTTAAAATGAAAATTTGCATACAACTCCTTACAGGGAATTGTTCTGTTTCTTTAGCTGTACTTAAGTCGTGTAGTTGGAGACGTTCTCCCTCTGGTCCACTCTGAAAATCTGGTTAAGAAAACATAAAAATGTAAAATAACATTAGTTTAACTCTCTCGTCTTGGCAATTCCTTTTCGATCTCTTTTGATCATTTATTCCATCTGCCTTTTTATATTTGTCAATCCATTCCTTTGTATTTTAGATATTTCTTAAATACTGTTTTCTTCCTTAAATTCCTTCACATTTTCCTTCATTAACGCCCTTTTTCTTTGTCATAATTATTTGCATTTCTGTATTAAAATCCAATAAGCCCTTCTTTCTACTCCTGTTTTACTTGAAAATCATGTCACTAGCTGAATGGTCTCCAGCCCTCCTCTTTCCTATAAAGTGAACCTTTTTGGGGTTTAGTGTGGTTTCCTTTATTGTTATAAAAGCTGATTGTTTCACTTGAGAACTGTGCTTCATTTCATTCTGGTGTATATATGGATTTTTAAATATGTTTAACTCTTGTTGTTTCCTTCCCAAATCTTCCCCTGTTCTACTTGAGACTATTTGTTCTATAATGGTGGGGAATCCCCAGAGACTGTAGAGTGAAAGCCATTCAGAGTTGCCCTCCTATATGCATGCATCATGGTTGTCTGTGACCTCACTGGCATTTCAGCAGTGAGGGTACTTGTATTTTTGCCTATCTTGTCACATGTTATGGCTGCTCCCAGGCCAGAATCTTAACTAACTCCACCAGCGCCCTGTGCCAGTATCCCAAACCAGCTTCTTCCTGCTACCCCCTCAGCTCTTCCAAGTGAAGAGAAAAAACTAGCATAGCCATCTGCTAATTGCAGTTAGATCATCTGCACCCTAAGCTCTTCCATTAAGAAATGCAACAAACCTACATGATAGAAATTATTAGGAGCTAACTTTTTTATTATGTTTTCATAAAAAAAAATGAACAGCAACTGAACTTTCAGAAGCAGCATGCCAAGTGTCTGGTATATGCCAGTTCTCTGACTCTTATGGATGTCATGGTTTGTTCTTGTAATAAAAAACACAGTTAACATTTCAAACCAAAGCAGCTGCCGCCTTATAGCTATTATAATTCCCTACTGTCCTAAAAACATAGGTTCATAGGTAGGTACTAACCTATCAGCCCTGAGGCTTATATAAGCCTAGGCAAAAAGGTTCCCTGGCTTTCGCCACCCAAGAAAATTATTTTTCTGTGCCCCTGTTAAGCAGTGCCATAGAAGTGATCCCCGGGGTGAATTTTCTGTATCCCATCCAGTCAAGATTTTTCTTAGAGGGCCAATGAGGAGCTTTGCTTGACATGAATGGATAGTTTGTTCCAGAGTATGGGAAGTCTCTGGGACAGGAATCTATCCCTCCAGCATGTTCTGTTTGCTGTGGTGACCAGGTTTAGGTCCCTAGAGCATGTAGTTCGGAGAGACTGGGATTTATTTAAGTGTAGGTCCCTAGAGCATGTAGTTTGGAGAGACTGGGATTTATTTAAGTGTAGCATGTCCAACAGCTCTGCCTAACATAAAAGCTATGTCAAACCCAGAGATTGCCTCTGAGGAGGCGATATGCGACTGAGTAGAGCTGGAGTTTTTTGAGATAGTCTGCATATGGCATCTGTTTGAGGCCAGTAGTCCTCTTAGTGAGGTACTTCTGTGGCCTTTCCAATTGTTGTAGGTGTCTTGTGAGATGCATGCCAAATAGGGCATTGTACTCTATAATGGGTCTGATGAAGGAAAAGTAGAGAGGAACCTCCTTTTTTTTCTAGAGGAGCGAACCCTTTTGTGATGAGGTGTGCCACATAGAAGGATTTCCTGAGTACTGTGGTGATGTGATCAAAGGAGACTACTGTCCACCTGTGTCCTGCTGTCTCTTATCACACTTTTAGTCTTTAATGAGCTACCGCCTATGTGGTAGTTCATGGGTACCGAGTTTTTCCCGAAGGGGATGACAGTGCACTTCTTGGCATTGAGCTTGACACTATGACTTTGACACCAAGCATCTGTCTCTGTGAGGCCCTTTTGTAGAATGTCTACGTTATTAGGTGACTTTATTATGTCTCCCAGTTTGCAGTCCTCTGCGAACGTTGTTAGCCAAAGACCTTCCTTGTTGACCTGCCCTTTGGAGAAATAGATGCCGAACAGGAGAGGACCCAGGACCAAACCCTTTAGTACTCCACTCGTCACTGGTCTGAAGTCTGACTTGGAGTCAGCTACTTTTACTGTGTGGGTTATGTCAGTGAGCCAGTTGGACACCCATCTTGTGACATAGGGATTTATGCCCAGTTTAGTGAGTTTATCTATAATTCCAGAGTGGGGGATGGTATCAAAAGCCTTGGCGAGGTCAAGATAGGCTGTGTGCACTACCTTGCCCTCATCTATGGCTCTAGTGACTGCTTCAAAGAAGTCAGTCAGGTTTAGTAGATATGATCTACCTTTTAAAAACCCAAACTGAGTGGGGTCCAGGGTTTGGAAGTTACTTGTGTCTTTGTTTATAAGCTCCAAGATGATACGTTCCATGGCCTTGCAGACCAGGATCATCAGGCTAATGGGGCAGTAGTTTCCGGGGTCTGTGGTGGCGCACCCCCTTTGTGGAGTGGGATAACTGTTGCTGTGCGCCATTCAGTAGGCACATAGCCTGAGGTGAGGCTATGATTGAACATGGTACGTAGATGGGGGTGCCAGTTCATTCTGTAGTTCGTGCACCCTGGGATGTTGTCTGGTCCAATGGATGCTGTGTTCTTGGCTTGGGAGAGTGCGGTCTTTACTTGTTCATCTGTGATTATAGGGGCTTTGCATTCTTCCAGTATTAAGATGGTCCTTTGGACGGTGAGAGGGGGTTAACGTTAGCACTGAACCTATCTGCCAGGATGTTGGCAATATCGGTTGGTTCTGTGTATTTAGTGCCATTGTGCTGTAGCTCAGAGAAGATCCAAGTATTGCCATTGAGATTCTTGACATAGCTGTAGAATGCTTTGTGGTTGTCTTTGGAATCCGTGGCGATTTTATTTTCATAACTGGCTTTGGAGGATTTTATGAGGGATCTCAGCTTCTTGCTGAGGCTGACCAGGGAGTTCCTCCAATCTTGGGATTTTGCTCTTTTTTGCAACAGCTTCTTACTTCTGTTGTAGAGTTTATGGCAGGGAACCACCAGATTGGCTTCCTTTTTTTTTTTTTCAGGATAGCGTCTTGGTTCTGTTTGGGATGGCACAATCCATGCACTCGTGTATGTGCTTATACAGTACATTTGTGTAAGATTCAGCAGTCATACCTCCTATTTTCCGTCTACGTGGGTGTTGTGAAGTTTGCCAATTCTGTCTTAAGAAGCATGAAGTTGGCTTTGAGTAGTTTTTGACAGTGGTTTCCTTAATGGGGGATGGGGGTGGGATATGGATGTCTAGGGTTATTAGTTTGTGGCTGGTGTGGAACATTGGTTGCCCATATTGGTAATGACCAGGTCCAGGATATTGCTGCCCCAGGTGGGGTTGTGGACAAGCTGATCCAAGGCATTGGAATTTATGAATTCCAGAAAGCGTTGAGCGAATGAGTTGGTACATGAGTAGTTTTCCCAGTTGATGGTGAGGTAGTTGATATTGCCCATAATTAAGGTATTGGGTTGTACCTTAATATTTTCCAGTATCTTAAGAAATGAAGAGTGGGAATCCTGGGGCATGGTGGGGGATCTGTAACAAGCTACAACCTTGGACATGTGCCAGTTTTTTTAACAACAAACACTTTAGCCTCCAAAACCATAGAGAGTCCTGCCCTGGTGTTTTAGAGCATACACCACATCCATATGTGCATTGGACTCTCAAGATAGGAATAGACTGAACACTCCTTACACTCTGTAAAATTGAACTTCATTTACATGCATAGCAGTATGCATTACTTATTATATATTATTTTCTGTAAGATATTTTTAATTTTAAGTTGATAAGCATTTCATTGCTGGTTAAGATGAGTCATTTTTTTCTCAAATTTGAGAGATCCCTTCTACAAATGGGGCTTACCTGGTTACAAAGTGGTTATCGCCTTCTTTTTCTTTTCCATCTAGGAGTATGGCTTTTCCCAGGACCACATTCTATTTTATATAAGGAAGGCACCACTTGTTCTTCCTTGTAGTTCCTATGTTTAAAATGATGAATATTACTAACAACTTGTTGAAAACTGTTCTGATAATGGGAATTTTTCTGGTCCTGAAACATTTCCCAACAGGACAAATAATCTATTAAAATACCATGGACATTTAACTTTCTGCATTTACAAATAAAAGTTGAGAGATGTTTGGCTTCCTATAAACAGTAGCCTATATTTCTCCATTCTTAATGTAATAGCAAAATTATTGTTCTGTGTTCTAACCAAAAAATCAGAGAAGTAAGGTGACCCCTACGGTTCCGGCATGTAGCTCACAACACATTTCTGTGCAAGCTACATCGCTGAAACCAGAAAGCTGCAGCAGCAATTCACCACTGAGCAGTACAGTTGTGAAAAGCACAGTCGCTGCAGCTGCGCATACTGAAAAGAAAGAGGAGCACATCGCGGCAATCCCAAAGGACAGCTACCCATCAGTATCCTAACAGAAACAGCCATGCTATAAGTGTTAAACATTCCTTATTTTTATTCCAGTTCAATTTGAAAAGGAATGAAAATAAGGAATGTTTAACTCTCTAGCGAGGCTGCCCTCTGTTAGGATACAGCCGGGTAGCTGTCCTTGGGGATCGCCTTGATGTGCTCCTTTTTCTTTTCAGACTGTACAGCTGCAGCATTTGTGCTTTTCAGTGGTACCATTCTACAGTGAATTGCTGCCGTAGCTTTCTGGTTTCAGTGATGTAGCTCGCAGGGAAATGTCTCATAAGCTACATGCCGGAACCCGACCCTTGCTTTTTTGGTCAAGTTGTTTGTGCTCGAAGTTTGAAGATGCTTACTTTGACTGATTTTTATCCAGTGGATTAGTGTATTCCTATCCTGAGGATATCCTATCATGGAGAATAGACTGTCTTGTCTTGCCATTTTTTGATAGTCCAGACTTTACTAGGTATGTATTGTTTTGTCAGCCTCGGCCATTGTCTGATGCGGCACTAGTAAGTCCATCTAATGGTGAGGCTGATTTCTTCACTTTAGGCCCGTCTTCCTAGGACCTTTAACCTCTGTCTCTCTAATGGTAAGTGCAGCAGCTTTTTCTCCTGCAGGTTTCCTTAGAGTCAGCTGAGTGGGTGATCTGGTCCAATAATGGCCACTGGCTCTCTATTCTTTTCCTTCATTTCCCCGTACGCCAGTCTTCTTGAAACCAACTATTTAGCACAAGGCCAAATTCATCCTCTCAGACCCATTTGGGCCTGCACAAGTTTGCTTCCCTTTGCTGAAAGACTTTTGTTTGAGGCTATTCAAGAGTCTTCAATCGCAGTCATCTGACATGCCTCACCCAGACCTCTTTCCCTTTTATTTTCACTGCTTTGGTTGTTTTTCCAGTTCCCTTCATGGCCATGGACCTTTCTTTCCCTCCTGGGGTGGCATAAGTCATCACTTCTGCCCAGAAATATTCTACGAGGTTAAATTAAAAGATTTCAAACCTTGGCTTTTTTTCTGAACTGAATCTGTATTTAGAAACAAATAATACTGATGGAGGTAATATAGTTATAACCAGGGATTCTTTAAAAGCTTATATTTTTTGTAAAATTGTAGTTTGGTATAAGTGGAAAACAAACAAATGGGAATCTCAAACAAACATACATTCACAACTTCAAGAGACTAAAGTTAAACATAAAACAACTAATAAGTCTGTAGTCAAAGTAATACAAAATCTAAATAAGAGCTATGCAGTTATAGTATCACATAACAGCCATAGCTTTGGAAAAATTAAAAGTATCCACTTATGCTACGTCTCATCTCCCTCCTTCTCTTTCTCTCTATATTATATGTATATTATGTGTGTGTATATGTCGTGAACTATCATTTCCATACTGTCCCCTCTATCTAAAATTAATAGAAAAATGCATCCACAAACAACTGGTTGAATATCTAACCAGCAACAACCTACTATCCCCTTCACAACATGGTTTTCGACCATCCCACAGTACCATTCCTGCACTAGTCTCCTTCACAAATTACATCTATAACGCCCTAGATAGTAACCTACTTACATCAGTCCCGTTATTGGATCTCTCAAAAGCATTCAACACAAATCAAACTTATCCAGCATATCCACTCACTAGAATGCTCTGATGCCACCCTAACCTGGTTCACTAGTTGGATAACCGACAGCAATCCATAAAATGGCTAAGTAACCTGTCTAGCTTTCTCCCAAATAACATAGGAGTGCCTCAGGGGTCAGTCTTGGGACCCCTACTATTCAACATTTTTATAAATAACCTAAATAAAGTTCCCACTGACTGTACTACCATACAGTATGCAGATGATTCAGCCATTATCTGTACCTCCAATAACTTCTCTGACCTCCAAAAGGTAACACAAAAGGCCTTTACATCCATAGAACTCTGGCTAAACCAATCACATTTATTACTTAACCCTAATAAATCTAAACTACTCATCTTTGCATCTAAACCTGTTCCCACAGACTTTACTGTATTCTCCATAAACAAAACCCCAACAGAGTTAGTAAATCAGGCCAAACTGCTAGGAATTACTATTGACAGCAAACTTAGCTTTGACTTGCATATTAATAATGCAATAAAAAAGGTTCACTTCAAATTAGGCAAACTTTGCAAAAACAAACAATACTCAGACAAATCCATCCGAATAAAACTTTCAAAAAGTCTATTCCATCCAACCTTATTATATGGGTCTCCTATCTTCACCAATCTCCACAACTCTTTGCAACATAAACTACAGTCCTGTTATTATAAGACTGCAAAATTTGCATCAGCCCAACCAAATCGCACCCACCATTGCCAGGCCACCAAAGAACTAAACTGGCTAGAATTTGGACATTATTTACATTACACACAACTTACCTTTGCCCATAAACTCATTTAAAAGCCTGAGTGTTGCCCTTCCCTGAAAAATATCATTTAACCTTATGTCCCATCCAGATATCTACGCTCTAACAACAAACACCTACTTAAAGTATCAAAACCTAGTAAAAGAGCAGGTAGCTGCCTCTATTCCCTTTCCATAACTAAGCTGTGGAACACCCTCACATCATCCGTTACAGAATTAGACAACATAATCTCCTTTAAAAGAACACAGCCTCCTTAATCTAGTAAAACTGTTTCGCGTAGCAAATATGTATATGTCATACTGTTACACCATATGAGTTATCCCTAATCTTTAGTATCATAGTCCACACATCAATTCAACTGTTAACACATTTTCTTTTCTCACTTTCTACTTTTAATACTACCATTAAGTATATGCCACCTATAATCTACTTATTCCCACTACCTAGCTATAAGATTCTAACTATATCTGTCTTGCCTTTAATTCTATATTTCCCTTTTCCTACCCTCCCCAAGAAAAAAAAATTGAGCTGTATTGTTAAATATTTCTAACTGTACAATTTTCCTACATGCTAATGTTTCATTGTTACTGTATTGTGCCTTTTTAGAACATGTTTGCTGTTATTTCTGTATTATTTCACTTACTTTATAATTATAATTTTGTTCCCTTACAAATTCATGTAATGATTTTCATGTAAGAGCTTTTCTCCCCGGGCCTCCACTGAAAATGGGTCTCCAGCCCAGTGGACTTTCCCAGTCAACAAATTTTAATAAATAAATGTATACATTTACACGACACACATTTAACTCTTTTAATTTGTACATATAAACAAATAGCAGTAATATCTTGTAAATGAAAGATATTAAAAACAAAACCTACACAGACATTGGGATATCCTTGATGTTTTCAGACGTTATCGCACATCTCTAAATCAAAAATCCAAAAATGAGGACCTTGTCCCAAATGTAGATCTTGATTTGTCCTTTTTTAAAAAGACGCTGTCTAAACTAAATGAAAATTTAAACAATGAGATCACTTTTAAAGAGATCTCGGACCAAAAATCAAACAGTTGAAACCTAATAAAGCCCCAGGTATAGATGGACTAATAGTAGAAGTATGTAAATGATTCACTCCCTCTATTATCTCACTTTTCCATAAAACCCTTATAGAAGTTCATACACCTGAGATAATTTCCCCCTCTTAGGTTCATAGAAAAGTACTAGGCTAGCTACCATGGAAATATTCATTAATCACACCCATACTAAAAGAACATAAAAATCTTCTACTTTTTTCTTTA
The DNA here is from genome assembly GCF_019279795.1 of Protopterus annectens. Taxonomy (NCBI): domain Eukaryota; kingdom Metazoa; phylum Chordata; order Ceratodontiformes; family Protopteridae; genus Protopterus; species Protopterus annectens. The sequence goes on from NC_056745.1 coordinate 140,517,467, forward strand.
TACAGACCAGTATCACTTCTAAACAATGGTTATAAAATTTTCATGTCTGTTCTTTCAGATAGATTTAAAAAAATATATATATATATCGTAAATCATTAATTTAGACCAAACTAGATTTGTATATCAAAGACAAACTCTCAATATTAAAAGATTATTAACCCTTATACATTTTGTAAATAACTGACTAATGGTACTAAACAGGATTGTCCCCTTGCTTCTATTTTCAAAAATTATACTTCTAAAATTATGCTGTTTGCCAGTGATGTGCTAGTAGCACTTCCCAATTCAATATCAAGTCTCAAAGGCGTAAATTTTATCATAAAGCTGTTTCAGTCATACTTGGTCTACTCTTTAATAAGTTAACATCAAAGTTTATATTTCTAAACAAAAATGGAAATTACAAACATAAAAAAAATCATGTAAACCAGTCACTTCCTGCAAATATTTAGGAATAAATATAATACATACTGTTGAAGCAGTTGCATAGCTAGGATGGAGCAAGAGGGGTAACTGCCCAGGGTGCAAAGTGTTGTGGGGTGCGATCAGCCAGTCTGGATTTTCTTTAATGCAGTACCATTTTTTTAATAGTCAGTATCACATCTGTAGTCAAAACTAAGTGCGTGCAGGCAGGGTATGTTAAAGAAGTGTTTGGGACAGGGACACAGAAATGAGACCTGAATGTCCGGATCAGGAGGGTTGAGCATGTCATGCCAATGGCCACCTGGTTGGTGTAGAAGGAAAGGCTTTTTTGCTCCTGAATATAAGAGCTTGGTAGTGATGGTGTGGGGGGTATAGAGCTTACCTGTAACATCTGATCACTGGTTGAGCCAGCTATGCTTCTGTATTGAAGGAATAAGAAATGCAAATTATAAAAACATTTTTAAACATAATCTCAAGTTTAACTAATAAATTAAACAAAACTATAATGTCCTTCGATAGATTGTAAGTAATAAAAATGATTCTCTTTCCTGAACTATTATAGATAATACAAGCTTTAACCCTATATCCTGATAAGTCACTTGGTAGTAAACAATTCATAGGTTCATAGGTTCATAGGTTCATACTAGGCTATCTGCCCAAGGGCATTTATAAGCCTAGCCCATAGTTATGTGGCTTTCGCCACCCCTTTAGTTTGAATAAAAACTATGCCTATCATTTTGCTGTGCCTCTATCAAGCAGTGACACTGAAGTAATCCCTGGGGTATATCTGCGATCTCCCATCCATTGGTCAAGATTCCTCTTGAACAAGGCCAGCGAGGTGCTCTGCCTCACATGTACCGGGATTTTGTTCCACAGCATAGGGAGTCTCTGGGTGATGAATCTGTCCCTCCAGCACGTTCTATTTATAACCGTGTCAAGGTTTAAGTCTCCCGCCCTTGTGGTTCTGAGGGATCTAGATTTTTGAGGTGAAGCATATTCATCAAATCTGGGTTTGACATGGCCTTATATGTCAGGCACAGGTCACCTCTGAGCAAGCGGTATGAGACTGAATAGAGCTGGAGTTCTTTCAGTCGGGCAGCATAAGACATATTTTGAGACCCTTTATCCTTTTGGTGAGGAACTTTTGGGGCCTTTCAAGCTGCAGCAGGTGTCTGGTCAGATACATTCGAATGGGGCATTGTACTCAATCATAGGTCTAATGAGTGATGAGTACAGGGGACGATGACCTCCCTTGATCTAGATGTGAATCCCTTCATGATCAGGTGGGCGATATAGAAGGTTTTCCTAACTACTTTAGCAACATGAGTGTCAAGCGAAAGGCTACTGCCAAACTGGGGCCCCAGATCCCTGATGACTTTTCTGTGCTCAGTGGATTGCCACCTATATGGTAGCTAGGGGTAACCTTGTTTTTCCCGAAGGGTATGACTATGCATTTTTGGCGTTTAACTTCAGGCCATGGCTCTGGCACCAGTTATCCATTTCTGTGAGGCCCTTCTGGAGGATATCTGTGTCAGATGTGTTTTCGACTATGGCGCCCAGTTTGCAGTCATCTGCAAACTTGTCAGCCATAACCCTCCTGTGTTTGCTTGTACTTCAGAAAAGTAGATGCCGAACAAGAGTGGACCCAGGACTGAGCCCTGTGGGACACCACTTGTGACGGGCTTTGAGTCTGACATGGCTCCAGCAACTCTGACCCTGTGGGTTCTGTCACTTAGCCAGTTTGCAACCCATCTTGTGATGTATGGGTTTACATTCAAGCTGATGAGTTTTTCGATGATACCTGAGTGGGGTATTGTGTCGAAGGCCTTTGCCAGGTTTGGTGACTGTCTCGAAAAAGTCAACCAAGTTTAAGAGGCAGGATCTGCCTTTGACAAAGCCAAACTGGGTTGGATCCAAAGTCTGCAAGTTCCCTATGTCTTTATTTATGAGTTCCATTATGATCCTCTCCATGGCTTTGCAGATAAGGCTTGTCAAGCTAATGGGGCGGTAATTTCCAGGGTCTGTGGAGGCACCGCCCTTATGAAGTGGGACCACAGTCGCCGTGCGCCACTCCTTGGGAACGTATCCTGAGGTGAGGCTATGATTAAACAGCTGTCCTAACTGTGGGTTTAATTCCTCTTGAGTTCGTGAAGCACACAGCCGGGGACACCATCCGGTCCCATGGATGCTGTGTGTTTTGCCTTAGTGAGGGCAGTTCTCACCTGGGCGTTGGAGATGTTTGGGGGGCTACAATCCTCTGGAATAGATATCTCTCCTTTTGGCGGGGGGGAGAAGTTTGCACTGAACCTGTCAGCCAGTATGTTGGCAATGTGTGTAGGTTCAGTAATTTTCACATCATTTTGAACTAATTCTGAGCATATCTGGGAGTTTCCTCCTAGGTTTCTAACATAGCTAAAGAAGGTCTTATGATTGTCTTTAGAGTCCTTGGCGATTTTTCTCTCAAAATTTGCCTTGGATGATTTTATGAGAGCTCTTAGTTTTTTACTTGTAATGATCAAAGGTGTCTTACCTTTCAAGGATTTTGCTCTATCTTGTAGCTTCCTCCTTTTGTTGTAGAGCTTGTTTATGGCTGGGGTCCACCAGACTGGACGCTTGCCTTTGGTACAGAGAGTCTTAGTTTTGTTTGGGATTGCCTGATCCATGCAGTCCTGTAGGTGCTGGTAGAAGGCATTTGTAAGTGATTCAGCGGTTTGAGTAATGTTTACCACTGGCTCAGGGGCCTTAAAGGAGACCACACTAGTTTTAGAAGTGTGAAATCGGCTTTGAGAAGTTTTTCACTGTGGTCTTTTTGTTTCAGGTGGGGCGGGATGAGTACCTCCAGCGAGATTAGTTTATGATCTGATCTCACCAGTGAGGGGTATACTTCCGGTGTTGAACATTTTGATCCCATGTTCGTGATGATGAGATCAAGTATGTTTTCTCCTCTTGTGGGGATGGTGACTAGTTGTTCCATGGCATTTGAGTTTATGAACTCCAGGAATCTTTGGGTTAGAGTGTTCGGGCTTGAGTAGTGTTCCCAGTCTATATTAGGGTAGTTGAAGTCACCTAGTATGATGGTGTTTGGAGATACATTTATCCTCCAATGTTTTCAGGAAGGCCATGTGAGGTTCCTGAGTTTGAGAGGGTGGCCTGTAACATGCTACAAATTGCAGAGCAGTCTTGCCTATGGTTAATTGCACCTGGATGGTCTCCAATGCATCATGTTGCCACCAACCTTGAGGTGTGGGTGTCCTTTATGAATATGGACACCCTCCTTTCTTGGTGTTGTCCGGATTTTGGGTCCGGAACGCATGATATGAGGTGAAACCTGTTAGTGCTGGGGTGCTCTCAGGAGCCTTGAACCAGGTTTCTGTCACAGCACAGACATCGATGTTCTCCATATTGAGAAGGGCCTCGAGTGCGTGCATCTTGAGATTGAGACTTCTGGCATTGAGCAGCATTACCCTTAGTTTTTTTCCTTTTTGGTGTCTAGGGTGGTAGGTTTAGAATTTGAGCCTTGCCTAAAAAAGGCACTATGGGGGTGGCAAGAGCCTTTGCCAATATCCGGAAGCCCAGGGTGACAGGTGCAAGCCGCCCTTCAAGCAGCGTGGCTTGTCCAGCATGTCATCCTAGGCAGACAGACATTGGATCCCCTTTGAATGACACCAGAATTTAAGCCAATTATTAAAGCTGATCATCTTATCACTGTATTGTGGCATCATTCTAGGTGAGTTAGGATACTGCTCAAGGTCAGGGTCATACCTGCCTGGGCTACATAATCAGAGAGCTCCTCGATGTCCCTTTTCATGTAGTCCAAGGAGGTATGTCTCAGGTCGTTGACACCAGCGTGGACAATGACTGAGTCGCACTTGTACCTGCTGTTGAGAGACCTGAGTGCTTGCGTTATGTGGCGGATTCTAGCCCGACAGGCAGCTTACTGTGACCTTCTCCTTACTCAGTCTGGTGAGCGGACGCCAGTGTGTCTGACTATGGAATCACCAATGACAAGTGTGTCTGGCATTTTGTTTGGCCTTAAGGGCTGTGACTGTTTGACACTCTGACTGTGTGGTCTATGTGTTGCATGTGTTGGGTCGTGAGGTGGTAGTTGTTTGGGTGTCTGCTTTGGTGGCCTCTGCTGTTTTGGTAAATTTTTGATCAGAGCCTCCGAGTATGTCTTTGTGTGAGTATGTGTATGATTTGAAGTTGTGATGGTACCATGTGTGACTGGGTATGTATTGTGTGTGGTTACCTTCTCCTCCTGTCTGGTCTTGCCAGTCCTATGTTGAGAGAGCTCAGCCTCCAGTTTGGCCGTATAGTTGCATCTCTCGCATGTATTTGTGTTTTGTGGGAGAAGGAGAGGATTGTCTGTGTACATGAGGCAATTGTAACATTGCCTCAGTATTCCCAGGTTCACCAGTTGAGCTGGAGAGGACACTAGCAACTGATCCCTCGACATACTAGAAGTAGTAGATAAAGAGACTTTCAAAGGACTCCGGGGGAAGTGGGTTTTAGGCTGGTGGGGTACTATCTATAATAAGAGTGCTTTATCAAGGTGCAAGTACTGTAGGAGTAAGTGCTAGGCTTTACAGATAGAGAATAGTCTACTTGGGAATCAAGTAGAGATGAACTTTTCAGTTATAAGATATGCTGGTTAGATCAGCAGTACAGCTCGAGGAAGGTAGTTCTAAGGAAAAATTTGAAGAGTGGAATTTAGATGGCCCGAATAGTTTAACCTTGTTTAACCGCCGCTGCAAAACTTCCTATGGTTTCCACACAAACCTAAGGTAGCCCTACATCATCCTCCTAAACTTGGAACTTAGGAGGTATTAACATTCCTGATGTAGGTACCTATTTAAAAGCAACATTTTTAAAACTATCCTAAATTGGATTGATCATAATTTAACTCAAATTGGAAAACCTTACATTTTGATCTACTTAATACTAGTGATGACTTAACAGGAAATAATAGCAGTGTAAATCAGAGTAAGTTCTTTTGACAGTATCTTTGCAACAACGTACAATATAATTCTCCCACCCTGTTGTCCTTTTCTTTTATGAATCGCACCTTAAGTTCTTTCAGAACTATTATATTCAGCAAAATAGACTTGAGAATGTCATTCATTTAGTGTAGTCAAATCTTTCTTTATTAAATTCTCCACTCTTATACTTTACTTCTGGAAGATCAAAAGCTTTTTTTGCTGGTATCAGCATTTTAAAGATCTAAATTAAAAGATCTTCAACAGCTTATAAATGAATATGATCTGGATCCTCAAGATTGGTTACCATTACAGAATATTAAAATACAAGCTCAAGACAAATGTTTATTTCTTGCACATTTATGTAATAAAGAAACCCCTAACTGAATTAAAATGTTTCCATGATACACAGTAAAATCCCCATTATCTGGGACTCAAGCAACTGGCATTCTCAAACAACCAGCATTTGATTAGCTAGAGCCAATCAAAAATTGCAAAGCAGAGCCACTTCTACTCAATGTGGAACAGTTCTGCATTGAGTAGAAGTGGCTCCGCTTTGCGATGTTTGATTGGCTCGTATACCGGCGTACAAGCAAAATCCTAAACGGGAGCTAGGCTCTGTTGTGCCATTTTTGATTGGCTTGTATGCCGGCATACAAGCCAGTCAAAAATCACAAAGCATATCTCAAGCAACTGGAACATGCACTTAACCAGCATCTACCAATCCCCACAGGTGCCAGTTAAGTGAAACTTTACTGTATTGTAAAACATATGTAAGGTAGAAAACCTTACCTCTAAATGTTATGAAATTGTGATGGAGTACAACACTAATTTAAATGAAAAATCTAGGACATATTAAATTGAATCGTAACTCTTTAAGTAATCAGGAGCATAAATCTCAAATATTAAATTCTATTAAAATACATCTTCTTAACATTGGCATACATTTAATTGGAAAGTCTTATACAGATCTTAAATCCAAATAGATTGGCCAAAATAAATGAAAATGGTACCATTACATGTTGGAGGTGTACCGACATTTGTAATGCAGATTGGAGGTGTACCGACATTTGTAATGCAGATTGGAGGTGTACCGACATTTGTAATGCAGATTGGATGGGTGTCTTTTTTTACTGTCCTCCTTTGGAACATTTTTAGAATTCCATAGAAAATATTATGAAAGCTTTATGGTTTTGATTGTTTAAGTTTTTAGTTGTATTTAATATAAATGGCAATCACAAGTTGTATATTGAGAATCTGTCTGCTCTGGACCATTTTAGCCAATCCGATTTGCATCAGTTTCATTCACAACCATCCTTTGAATAATTTTTATCTTCTTTAAAAAGAAGTAGCCTTGACAGAGAATATTAAAATAAAGGAAAGTAGGTTGAATATTAAAATGAAGGAAAGCATGCTGTTTCCCAAGACACTTGTCAAGAAGCCTTGGACAAAAATATCATCTCCAATTGATTTATTTCAGCAGAATGTTGCCTCCTGAATTAATTTCTCAAAATGTTTATTGTTTATATAGCATATATTACTGCTTACTATACTGAATTTTATTCTCTGGAGTACCATAATTTGCTATAGTTAATATCTCACAGGCATGTCGTGTATATTGTACAGTGGATATAAAAAAGTGTACACACCCCTGTTAAAATGCCAGTTTTTGTGATATAAAAAGAGACCACAATAAATCATTTCAAAACTTTTCCCACATTTAATGTGACCTATAACCTGTACAGTTCAGTTGAAAAACTAATCTGTTGGGGGAAAAATATAAAAAAAAAACATACAGTACGCTGGTTGCATAAGTCTGCATGTCCTTAAACTAATACTTTGTTGAAGCACCTTTTGATTTAATTACAACCTTCAGTCTTCTTGGGTACACACCTGCCATCAGTTAGAGACTCTAACTAAACCCAAATAAAGTTCAGCTGTCCTAGTAGGATTTTCCTGGCATTTACTCAGTTGCCTGCTACAGCAAAAGTCATGGTTTGCAGAGAGCTTACAAAGCATTAAAGGGATCTCATTGTTGAAGGGTATCAGTCAGGAAAAGGGTACAAAAAATTTCCACAGTATTGGATACACCATGGAACACAGTGAAGACGGTCATCAAAAAGTGTAGAAAATATGGGACAACAGTGACGTTACAAAGAATTGGACATCCCTCCAAAATTGATGAAAAGACAAGACAAAAACTGGTCAGGGAGGCTGCCAAGAGACCTACAGCAACACTGAAGGAGCTGCAGGAATTTCTGGCAAGTACTGGTTGTATACCAGTGTCGCAACAATCTCCCATATTCTCCTCCATGTGTCTGGACTACGGATAGGGTTGCAAGCATGTGGGAAAATGTGTTATGGTCTGATGAGACCAAGGTTGAACTTTTTAGCTAGAATTCCAAAAGGTATGTTTGGTGCAAAAACAACACTTCGCATCACAAAAAGAACACCATCCCCATGGTTAAGCATGGTGGTGGCAGTATCATGCTTTGGGGTTGCTTTTCTTCAGATGGAACTGGGGCTTTAGTCAAGGTGGAGGGAATTATGAACAGTTCCAAATAGCAGTCACTTTTGGGTGACCTGAAGAGGGCTGTGCACAAGAGATGCCCTCGCAATCTGACAGATTTGGAGCACTTTTGCAAGGAAGAGTGGGCAAATATTGCCAAGTCAAGATGAACCATGCTGATAGACTCCTACCCAAGAAGACTGAATGCTGTAATTAAATCAAAAGGTGCTTCAACAAAGTATTAGTTTAAGGGGTGCACACTTATGCAACCAGCTTATTGTATGTTTTTTTTATTTTTTATATTTTTTCCTCCAACAGATTTGTTTTATTTTTCATTGAATTGTACAGCTTATAAGTCACATTAATGGTGGGAAAAGTTTTCAAATGATTTATTGTGGTCTCATTTTTTATTTCACAAAAACCTGGCATTTTAACAGGGGTACACTTTTTTTTATATCCACTGTATATAATTTTTCCCTTGGGGTGGGGTGGGGGGGTGTTTTTTTTTTTTTTTTTTGTACGCTTGAATTTTTGCTATATATAACTGTATTAAATTTAAAGAAAAAAAATAACTGGGGGGAAGAAGCACTTGCAGTTGCTTTAGACTTTTGAGTCCCAGTTTACAGTATTTGAAATATTGAATGTTAAGAGATAAAAGAACTGGAAGGGGGCCTTTAGAAAAGGGAAGGAGCAAATTACAGAGTTTCCACTATTTTTTCATTTATTTCTGTGCATGCAGAGTAATGTTCAGCAGGAGAAGTAGTGAGGTTTCAGGGAAGTCAAGGCTTCAGTCATTTATGGAATGTTAGATTGATATTTTCAAGGAGAGAAAAGTTAGTGATGTATATTTATATAAATGGTGGAAAATTTTTGTTTTTTCTTTTTTGGTATGTATGTTTGCCTAGATCTTAAGTGATAATTTTAATAAAGGTGCTACAAAAGGTTGCCACTCTGATTTAAATCAGTCTATTAATATAACTGTATTTTCCCCTAATATTCTAACCATGGAAAGCATATATTGCACCATTATTGTAAGTTGCTGTTTTTTTGTGACAGAAGAAAAGACATTGGAAAAGATGAACAGTTGTTTATGACCTGTGCAGTCAACAACAAAAAAAAAGGGGGGGGGGGTCTCCAAAGCCACTCTGCTCAAGTGACTATGTATTATATACTCTGCTCCGAAAAATAAAAAAAAAAGTCAGATGTAAAGGATATTGGGCAAGTTAGGTGGCTACACTTATTTGATGAACATATTTTCATTCATAAAATAGTACTATAGCTGTATTTTTACAATAGCTCTGCTGCATAGTTTCAGTACTTTATATATCCTTTACTTGCAGTATAATCAAATAAATTCTGCTTTGTGTTTAGTCTAGGGCATTTGAGGTTACAGATGTTCTGAGCAAGGAGTCATTCTGTTTTTTTTTCCCTCCTGTATTCTGCCTCTAATACAATTTAATACTAAAGCTGTACATTTTTCATACAGCTGCTGAATGTTTAGTTAATTGAAGATGAGTTTGTGGAACACGCTGTTTTCTTGGTCCATAAACAATCTTGGTACCTTGTCATATTGCTTAGAAATCCTTGCACTCTGTTTAACAGTGACATTAAGAGCTGACCTTATTGTTTTGTGCTTTCCCTCCTGTTTTAAACCAGCGTTTGTCGACTACTGACTCCCTGAAATGAGCATGCATCCACACACACCAACTCAGTTGCTCACTCTCTCCCTCATTTTCACTCACACCTAGAAGTGAAATGTGAGGGGAAGCGGGCTATCTCAAGTGTTTTTTGCTAATTGCTCTGCTCTGTAATAATTAGACAAAAAATAATCTGAGGTAGAATGACTCCACTTCTTGTTTTCTTTTGCTTACTACATGGGATGCTGTTCCTCAACATGTCAGAAGCTGTGAGGATAGCTTTAAATAACTTCCTCACTATTAGGTAGGTCTCCATGCCACTGTAATAACCAGCCCTTTTACATATACATTACTACCTGTGTGCATCTTTGACATTATGTCTTAACTGGTAAGTTTGTGTAGGTGATACTTTGTGTTAGAGGCTTTGAGTTGTTTTTGTCTTTTGTTTTCTGTTTTATTTTTTAATCCAGTCTTGGAGCTCATTTGTTTTATTATCACATTTATGCTAAGCTTATTGTGCAGTCCTTTCTTGGATGTTATTTGTTTCATTTTATCAGCACATTTTGCTGAGAGTCTCATCTTATTCATGCCTAAAATTCTGTGTATGACGCTTGGTCATTTATCTCAAGGTAACTTGTTATTTTTGGTAAACGCATTTTTGTCAGTGTTTTGACTAGACAGAATTTCCCACTTGTCCTTATTTAAGCATTGTGACTCTTTCTTCATCTCACGATGATAATTTGTAGGTGCTGCCTGTGGCCATACTCTTGGCTAACGTTGGTCTGTACTATTCTTACACTAAAGTGTTGTAGTTGCAGACTTGCAGGTGATCTGTGCGTGCTGCTTGCTACAGATTATAGGAGTATTTCACTAAACGTATTTAATATTTTAAATTTTTTTAAATGGAAAACTCTCCAAACCACTGTAGTTGCTTATTTTTTTGCCACTGTTTGCTTCATGGTAAAATCATTGTTATTTGACACTTGGAGTACAAAATAATTGCTTAGCTTTCTGTATTACTAAAACTGGACTCTTAATTTCATAGAAGTAACATGCCTTTGTCTCTTAATTTTGAAGCATTTTCCTTGTTGACCATGCGTGGACATACCGTGTTCAGCATGCACGCCAGCAGCTGAGAGAAGTCCCTGGCTTGCTGCACAGAATGGCTAATCTGGTGGGAGTGGAGTTTCATGGAGAGGTGCCAGATGAGGATGTCATCGACATAGTCATGGAGGAAACGTGGCGATACAATCAGACGTATCAGCTCTCTGTAGGGGTAAGGATGTACAGTTGCATCTGTTTGCATCCTGTTTTATCTGGGGAGTCCTCTCCATTACTGTTGAACACTGTTAAATTTAGCATACTCGAGGGATCCAGAATCAGATGTGCAAAGAAGAGTTGTAACTGTTTCTAAAGATTGTTGTTCACTGCAGAAAGTGATGGCTTTGTCAGAAAAATGATGCAGGCACGCAGGAGTGTGAGGTTCACGGTTAGAAGAAAAGATGTGTTATACTGAAGGTGGAAAGGAGGGCAGTGTTGAGGAGGCTTAGTACAATGAGGTTAGCAGAAGGCAAAGGTAAAAGTTGGCAGTAGAGATTAAGAAGATAAATTTCTTTAAGGAAGGAAGGGAGAGGTAGAAGTGGAGTGGCTGAGCAAAAATAGGAAGATGAATAAAGATAGTGAAAAAACAGAGGTAATGAATGAATACTTTGCTTTATTCTTTACAGAGAAAGAAAGGACTGGGTGCCATGTTGTGAGAAGTGGGGCAAAAGGGGAGAACAGTGGGCAGCCACCAGAACGGAAGAGGTGGACAGAAGGGAGGGATCAGATGGGCTACCACCCATAGTCAGGATCAGCATATGAAAATGCCCAGCTTACAGGTTTTTTATTGGCTAAACCTTCTGTTCATAGCAACTGACACCAGTCTCATCTAGAGGCTGTATCATTTAGCGGCTGATGGCTGTGTTTAGCTAATGCAAAAGGGTCTGAGGACTGGAGGACAGCAATTACATCACTCTTGTACAAGGGGTTAGATGGAGCAAGAAAAAATCTGGGAACTACAGACTCAGTAGCTTAACAGTAGTGTCAGAGGAAGAGTCCTGGAAAGAATCCTGAGGGGAAGGCTTAAGTAGCATTTCTAGAAAAAAAGCAGTCTCCAGGACCACCAAACTGATTAGTTTTATGGCAGAATTATGGCAGAATTACAGGTCAGTTTATCAGGGGGTTACCAGTAAATATCTATGTGGACTTCGGCAAGGCCCTTGACTGATTCCACACAGGAGCTTGGGATTCCACACAGGAGCTTGTATCAAAGTGAAAGGGTTGAAGGAGTCATCAAGACTGAAGTACTGGATGGCTTTATGATTGGTAGGGATAGTGTCAGGAATTAGTAAATTATAAATAGAGTACTGCAGCCATCCATTCTGAATCCTTTACATTTCAGTATGTTTGTCTTGGAAAAACCTGAAGAAGTAGAGAACAGTATCGGCCCCTTTACTAATGACATGGGTTAGGTGAAGCAGTGAAGTGTGTTTGTGTGTCTGTGTGTCCATGCGCACAGTCTAGGAAGGAATTTGAGAGGCTAACCATGTGGGAAGAAAAGTGACAGTTTCATTCAAGCCAAATACTGCATCTGTGCCACAGCAAGCAGAAGTTGGTGGGTGGGGGGCTGAAACTGATTCTAACAGAGAACAGAGTATGGTATTATTCTGGGGATGATGGAGTGCCAGAGTACATGGCCATAGGGGCTATATCAGCCATTTTATCGTTTCCTTAGTTGGGTGAGTGTTCGGTCTGTTTTTGTAGACTGAAAATATGATCTCTGGTCCAAACCTTTTCTGAATACTAAAGAGTAGACTTTGTTTCTAGGGCAAGAGCTGGGTTTACTGCTGACATTGTATGGGGCTTGTTACAACCTATCCCAACCAGTTTAATTTCTGGGAACTAGTAATTAGCACTGTTGTTGCGGGGATCTGTATGAAGTACAAGTATGTAAGAGTGTAACAGTAGATGCTCAAATAGATCAGTACTGCTTACCTCCCACTGTCCCCTCTTCACTTTTGAGCATCCTATGGCTGGAGTGGGGTACCTTGTCTCCTACATGTTTACTCCTGCTTTTTCCCCTTTCGGGGCCTCAAGCTTGTTTTGGTGTGGATAGACTTGAACTCAGTTAAGTCCATTGTTCAGAAAATGTCCACAGGTGGTGTTTCACTTTATTTTTGTCTTGGTGTGCCTTCATCATTAGGATCCTTAGGACCATGTCCAGGAGAAGGCAGGGTGGCCATTTATTAATTTACTTTAAGACTTGCACTTCCTAAGTGCCTTGCTTTTTTGATATTTCTTAAATATATTGTATTAAAACACATTCCTTGCTCTTTACTATTTTGTGCATTCTTCCTTGCTTTTATGTCCTTAGAATACTCTGTCAGGACACATCTCACAAATGTTTTGATTACTATTTTGTTTTTGCCTTGTTGTTTTTATTTTTAAACTATGTATAAATTACAAATTGTTGATTTTCATTTTTGAGCTATGTTATAAACATTCGAACTGTTGGATTTCGTTGTAATATGTACAAGGAGCTTTTCTCCCCGGGCCTCCATTGAAAACAGGTTCTTTTCAGCCCAGTGGACTTTCCTGGTAAACTGTAAACAAATAAGTAAATAAAATAAACATTTGATTACAGGGACAGTCTGACTGAGTCAATAAAGGCCACTTTTTAAAGAGAGGACCTGGGAGAAAATCTCCATAAAATTTACAAGGGTTACTGAAAAGACTTTCAATTTCATGGGATAACAGTCAATACAGTCAATATACAGTATTTTGTTTTAGTATGGAATACAAAAAAAATCATGAACTCAAGTGTATTATATATTTTGCAAGTTTCTTATTCTACTTTAGAAAAACTACTTATTTTTAGTCCATGAGCAAGTGGATAAGCAATAATTGATGTGAGTTGGTATACAGAGATGGTGATTTGATACTGGGGAGTGGATGCAACTGAATCAGAATATACTTACTTTTGCCAGGTGTGAGATCACAGAAACATAGTTAAGTTTTCAGTAGCCGTGACCTGATTTTTGCTTTAAGTGTTTTGGGTTTGTAGTCTGTCTTATGTCATATCGCAGTGAATTCCATGTTGTAGATACATATAATCTCTAAACTTGTTAATATTTTTTTCAACTTAGACTAAATTCCATATTTTAAATACATATGCGGAATGGAATCTCCAAACTTGTGTTTTTTACTTTGACAACATAGTTATCTTTGGATCTAAGAGAGCTTGGTGGAGAGAACCATGTCATAACACATTTCTACTACCTTACATTTTTTGGGTGGTGAAGAATATTATGGGCCAGTTTGTTATATTTCGGGTAGTTGGTGAACTCCATCCAGATCAGCATGTTGAGTGGAGAACAGTGATGTACTTTATTAGGAAGATTGGTTGCAGATTTGGCAGTCTTCTTGTAATATTGCTCCAATTTGTGTGGGAGGGATGTGTTTATAGTAAGGGGTAAGATGGGGTTGGGAGAAGGTTTGGACTGTAAGGAGAAATAAGGGGATACTTTATAAAGAGGGCCAAGTTTCAGATGTTTTTTTTTAATAACATTTTGACTGTGTAGATTGAACTTCAGGTTGTCATCTATGGTTAAGCTTAGTAGTTTAGTATGGGGAAATGGCCCCGAGTGTAGGTTTTTTGGGCAGATGTTCTAGTGAGTGTACTATAAATTTTGTATAGTTTTTTTTGGCACTGATAGTATGTTTTTTTTTTTTTTTGGAATTTAGGATAGGTTGAGCTGGTTGAGAAGTTTCACTAAAGTAGTAAGATTTCTAAGTAATGTCCTGTAGGGAGTATATTAGGAGCAGTGCATATTAATGTGCAATCATCTGCATATTGCACAAGCGTGCCTTGGCGAGCGGCAGTATGTGGATTGTTTGTAAAATATGAAAGAGGAATGAGTCTTGACCTGACCTTTGGGGGTGCTCCTGTGGATTCTGGAAGACAAGATGAGGAAGATGTACTTTTGGTATGACGGCCGTGTAGTTGGCAGAAGAACTAGACTCCTGTTTTTATTTATTTTTTTTTAACAACTATATGAGCACAAAAAAGACTTTGTGGGAAGAATAAACATAAAAGCAAAAAGAGAGGTGTAACTAGAGAGGATACATACTAAAGAAAAATAGTGTAGAGCCAAACCAAAAGAGCTGTGTACAGCTGCAAAACAGAAAATGGTGCCAAAAACTTGTCATCTCATCAGGATGCTGAACAGGAAGAGTGTTAAACATAGCTGATGTAGGGAAAAAATGGATGAAATATACATGGAAGTTAAAAGGATAGGTTGTCAAAAGTAGATAAGACTAGATAAAGCAGAGCCTGTAGTCACACTTCATTGTTTTTTAATGCTTCCAGCTCATCCAAATGAAGTGTTATTGGCAAACAGAGTCACATAGATGGAAGCGCTGAATGAAGAAATGTGAGATGAACTGCAAGAACTTGAAGATAGAAAAGGATGTGAAAATTTGAGATTAATGTCCCCAAGGAGGCAGAGAGTAAGGATTGTTTTGCTTTTGTGGTATAACTATTAAGTAAATGGACTGGTTTTCCAAAAATGTCCATTTTTAATAGATGGACCGAACACTACCCAAACCTCTACTAAGAGATCCCTTCACCAAATAATAGCTAAACTTCAGACTTGCAAAGCTGAAGGAGCAGCTTCTGAGTGTGCTTTGGCTTTTGGCAGTCCTAAAATATGAGGAGCAGTAGATCTTCCTAGAACAGGACTATTTGTTGACTCCAAAGAAGGAAGTTCGTACTGTTAAAGTATGCAGACAGATGAATCTAAGACTTTACCTGTTATATAACCTGTAATTTTAAAGATATAATTTTACTGTAGTTCAAAGATATTTCTGGATGTGACAATTGCACAAATGAACAAGATGATTCAGAATGCAGTCTAGCTTTAGATAGATATTCATGTTCCTTTGATATATAAAATTTAATTACACAAATAAAAATGCACCAAATACTAATTTCTGATTATTTGCTTGTGGGAGGATAGGTTGGAAGATACCACCATGAAAGAAATGGAGAGATGTTGGAGAGAAGGTAATGGTTGGTGGACAAGGGAGACTAAAAAGCAACTGCTAAGAGACCAAGTAAATCAAATAAAAGAGAACATAATGACAACTCATGAGGGGAATAGCAAACAGGAGGGATTAAAAATAGGAAATTACAAACGTTTTTAAAGGAACGTCAGGAATTGGAATGGCAGGGCAAGGTTTGGTTTCACAAGAATAAGCTAAAAAGAATAAAGAAGTTACAGTAGCAGGGTAATCTACAAGAAGAGGAAGAAGGGAACTTAGACAATTGGGAAGAAAATTAGAATAGTTATTTGGAGGAAATACAGCAGAAGCAAATGGGACTAAAGCAGAAATTTTTGTTACAAATGCACCTAAGTAAATGTAAAAATTGTTAGCATTTAAACTAAGACAACAAAAAGTGGAAAATGCAATTGTGAAGATAAGGGATCCTCAATCTGGAGTACTAGTAAAGGAACCAGGACAGATTAGGGAGGTTTTTCAGCAGCATTTAGAGCAGATATGTACAGATCAACAGAAGAAATTGGAATGGGAAAGGCATTGTAAGTAGTTTATTGAAATAATACATTTTAAAAACATTCGGAAGAAGCTATTGAAAAATGAACCCTTGCAAATATAAATGCAGGAAATACAAGTGGAGATGCAGAAAATGAAAAGGGGCAAGGTTGGGCTGCGTTAGCAATAGAGATTTAATCCTCGCCCCTTTCCTTCAATTTCAAGTTTGGTAAAAGTTATTTTATGAAATTTGTGAAAGAAAATAATTTCAGATTCATGGAAGCAGTAATCTCTGTTTTATCAAATGAGGGGAAGGATACTTCAGTCCAGGGTCATACATACCAATAACAGTATTAAATCATGATTAGGAACTATTTAGAGCTGTACTAGCAACATGGATTGCAAAACTATTACCAAAAATTAACTAAGATCAGTATGGTTTTGTAATGGTAAACAAACCCTGACAATACTCTTTTGGTGAATATAATGCATATGGAAGCGGAGGAAATGAAAAATAAACTTTGGTGCTGATGAGATTATGTAAACAAAAGGCATTTGACAGGGTGAGTGGTAAATATTTATGGCAAACATTAGGAAGGTGAGATTTCAAGACACATTGATAGTACTACTACAGGAATTATGTAAAAATTTTATGTCAGGAGTACAAGTTAATGGCAGGGTTACGGGGCAGTTTGCTATGAGCAGGGGAACCAAACAAGACTGCTCTCTGTCCCCATTGCTTTTTTTCTACATATCTAGATCTATTGGCATAAAATCTACAACAGTCATTTTTAGATGATGTGGTGACAATTTTGTCAGAGATCCAGACAATGACTTTATAAAATTGATTAAGATGCTACAGGATTTTGGAAGGATATCCGGATAAAAAATAAATGAAGACAAAAAACAATTTGTGTAAACTGCTGTCATGTTGAACACATTTTGGAGCCATTTATTAGATTAAATATTTAGGGATATGGATCATGAAAAAAGTGCGAGATTCTCCAGTTGAGTCATAGAAAGAAATGAGAGAAGATGAAGCATACGATAAAAGAAGATGAAGCATATGATAAAAAGATAGGAGACAATAAAGGTAGATTTAGATCAAAAGGGACAAGCTATCAAAATATAAATAGTGCCTCTAATCTTTTATTTAGGACTGGCATTTTATATACAAGCCTAATCAAGAAGACTGGCATCAGTCCTGACCTTCGCCATAACCTTAACCACACGAACACCCTCTCTCTCTCTTCTCTCTTCTGCATTCTTCATTGACTCCTCCACCTCATCTCTATTAATCTCTCTATTAATCAATTATCTGAATCCCAATGCCATTAGATCCCTGCCATTGATGGTTTCTTTTCTTATCTACTCACCTAAACAAAAACTCTGCCTTCTCTCTCTCACACATCTCTTTCTCTTTTCAATCGCTTATCCTGATCCCTCTCTTTTCCTTCTTCTTCTCTTTTTTCTTTTCCTCTTGATTCCCATCTCCCAAAATTCAATATTAATATATATATGCTGATGATCTGCTCTGCATCATCCACTCCACCACTCTGCTCAGCCCCATGATATCTCATGTCTCTAATCCTCTTAAACATTTAAAATCATGGTTCTCGACTTCTTACTCTTCTCTGCCTAAAACTAAAACTCCTCCTCCTACCTCCCTCCAATCCAGGACCCCCTTTAAACTTCACCATCTCCTCTAACACTTCCATCTCTCCCTCTCCTCTTCTCTAACCCAACCTGTTAGGTAAACTAGGTAATATCTCAATTCAACCAAATCTCTCTTTCCTTACTCACTTCCACAAATCCCATAATATCTAATACATATCTAAATATAAAATTCTAACCTTAGATCTAATCCTAGACTAACCTTCTAGAACTCCTAGAACTACCTCCCTCTTCTCTTCTCATCTCCCATTTTTCTCTCCTAAGCAACCTTACACAAAAAAAATTTTCTAAACTCTTCATTGCTATTGCTACTCAATTGAACTCCTTCCAAAACAAAAACACAACCAAAACACATCATCACTGTCTCAACAGCCTAATTTCAAAAGGCTCTTGCAGCAAAACAACACTATACTATCCAAACTCTCAACCTTACCCCCAACCTATGACTATCTTGACAACTCTATCTCTCATACTCCCAATAATAATCTTAACTCTAATCCAGCTCTCCTCCAGTACTTTCAGCTAGTGTCAAAAAAAAAAATAACACTGCTGGTGACTAACTTTACCTAATTCAAAAATTCAAATGGAATTTACTTCCTAGCAACATAACAAAGAGATACAGCATTACATACTTTTCAAAAAAAAACAATCACTTTCAAACAAAATCACATGCTGTGCCTCCAGTAAAAAACAAATTAACTACACCAAACTTATATTTATTCTCTAAAAACCTATTACTACTTACCTACCTCTACTTTTCCTTTCTATAGCTAATCACTTCTTCTTTCCCCTTATTCTAGTCTTCTTTCTCTACTCTCCTACCTGTATCTTACTCTTACAAAGCATTTTTTAATTTATACAATGTCTTTGACCTTTTAACTGTGTGGTAGTGTAAATTTAATTTTAATATTCTTTTATCATACTAGTAATTTTTATGTGTATTGTTTTTTTTTTTTTTTTTTTTTATGTTATGGACCGTGAGCTGTAATTAATTTACTAGTATTAAGTAACTGTAGTTTTTTTGTCTTTTTTTCTCTTTTTTTAAACACAAGTATGTTTTCCTTTATTGTATTCACTGTTTTCTTTTTTTCCCGGCCTCTACTGAAAATGGAAATATCTCCAGCTAGACTAGCCCGGTCAACAAATGTAAAATAAATAAAAATAAAATAAATCAGATTGGAAGAGAAATATCTTGATACATTTGGGAGGTACAAAAGCCAAAAGTGAGCTTGGATATAATAAAAAGTTTAGTTGACATAGAGGGATCAGTGGTACCAGATTTAGAGGAATGTTATAATGTGATTCAGTTAAGGCTGGTATATTTTCAAGATGTAAACTATCATTCAAACTGGTAGGAGAAGTCATTGCCAATAGAAAATACTAGTTGTAAGGTGTAGAGGCTGGGAATGTGGCTAAACTTGAAAGGGGTTATTAGACAAAATGCGTACCTAACAATATTGGCTAACAGATTGGAGAACTATAATGCAGAGAGGACACACTTCGTGGAATTTTGAGGTGAAGCCAGTGGGGATGGCCAAACCAAGGTTTAGGATGAATATGGGCTAAAACAACACTTGGGGGGGGGGGGGACTAGCCAAAATGTTTTATTGTAAACTGTTCAGAAGTGAGAGAAAGAAAGAGAAACGAATGGTCAGAACAGAGAGAAAATATTGATAGGCCACAATGGATAACATAGAAAGGTCTCTGATTTTAGAGAATTATAATCAACAACAGAGCAGTCCATAAAATGAGTCCACCATAAATAAAAATAATTATATTTTATTACAAATTTATTTCACCAGTTTCGAAATAAAATTCTTTTTATTAATGGTGGACTCATTTTTTGGACTGCATGGTTCATGGACTGCTCTGTTGTTGATTTTACTTACTTGTTTTTATTGTTCGAGCAGTACCACGTTTACCCTATATGGTGTGTTTCTCTGTTTTTTATACTTTTTTAGAGAAGTATGACAAAGAAACAGAAAAATCTGGAAAGGAAAAAAAAACACTTCTAATGCACATTTTTAATAAGCAAGAACTGAAGAACTAAGAAGACAGGTAAGTCGGACTAAAAAGCTTTACTCTAAAAAGAGACTATAAAGTCTAGACAAAAGATGGTCCTAAACTGGGGGAAAAAACATTGGGAGAGGAGGGTATTGCGGAAAGATTTACACAAATATGCAAGGCTTACAATGCTCCCAAAAAAGTTACTAAATCAAGAAAAAAAATTATATTTGGATGGAAGTTATTGCACAAGTGTTTTTACACATCCGATAAAGCAGCATGTTTCCAGAGTTTTTCTGACATTTCCAGCATTTATTTTCTGTGTGGTGATCTGGAGAGGCATTTGTGAGGGGCTGGAAAAGTTTCATGCTGACTTGCGCCAATTTGTAATTCTGGGAGCTTCAGGACAAACAAGGGAAGAGGATTTCCTTGTACATTGTATAAGGAATAGACAATAAGAACCGGACCAAAAAAACATTGGTATCACTATTATGGATTGTCTCAAAAAAAAAAAAAAAAAGAAAAAACAAGATTCTCTTACAGTGGATGAGGTAGTAGAACTTATGACTAGTTTGACACAGCAAAGGGGTAGGAGTAGTAATGGAATGAGAAAATTACATAGAAAAAGTGTTTACTATGGGAAAAGGTAAAATAAACATATGTTGTCGCCTCACAGTAAGACGCTGTCTGGTTCGATTCTCAGCTAGAGCGTCTTCTGCGTGGAGACATGCGTAAATGGGCATACCTTCGTTGAAGGTTGTGCGTCAGAGCTGGTAACTCGGCATGTAAAAATCAACTGCCAATCATTAGCGGACTGGAGTTCCGCTGTGGTGACCCCCTAACCGGGAAAAGCCAAAAAGACTCAAAACAAACCTGTTTTGTTGGTGCACATATGCATGTCTTAAAAGGCCTGCATTTTCTGCCTGTCAGTTACTAGTGTAAGGCCTTATTTCTTCCTGTGTGTTCTCAGTGTGCTGGTCCTTCAGCAGATGTTCTGTGAATCCTGCATAGAAAACTAATGGTTATATATAGAGAGTGGCTGAATTGTCTTAAATGCACAACAAATTAAGCACGGTGGAAAATCCATGCTTGAAAACCTCTTCTAGAGCATTTCTGTTTTTAGTTACTCCAGTTTCATTCCCATAATCTTAAGCAAAGTGAACAGGAGCTTGGCTATAAAAACTACAAAGAAGTCTACTAAATGGTTCTGTATGAAATTAACTCATTCCCTCCAGCAGAGCTCTGGAAGTTTTACACTGTAACTTCCAATAGGCAGAGCCTAAGCTTTTGAAATGTGAGGACATAAATTCTAACAAATGTTCATAACTCTGGAACCATAAGGGTTAATAAAGATATGTAATTGACAAACTGTTCAGCTCAAACTATGGTATTCTTTAAGTTCTAGGTTTTAAACTGAATTGAATACATTACAGTAAACATTAACTACTAAGTTTGTAACATTTTATAAACCGTTTACAATATCTTAGCAACCACTCAAGTTACAGACATACTGTTAATAACATTTTGTTTGTCCAGCTAAGAGCTTTCATATGAGGCTAAGCAGTTCTGTCTGAGCTACTAAGTTATGTAGATATTTAGAAAAAAAGCATTTATGACAATAAAAATATTATATGAGCAGCAATTAATCTCTTTACCTGCACTAGACAGAGGTCAAATATCAATACAGCTGTGTTTGCCATCATATAAGCCTTAAGATGAAATATTTAAATACTTTGTATATAGCATGGCTTTGGAATTAATGCAAATATCAACAAGCAATATTTGATGCCTACTGGCGTCAGTAGCATATAACTGAAGAAACATGTACAGACATCATCTAGCTGTCTTTCTGCTTTTCCCGGTTAGGGGTAGTCACAGCGGAACTCCGGTCCGCTAATGATTGGCAGTAGATTTTCCCGAATGCCGAGGTGCCAGCTCGACGTCCAACCTTCAACGAAGGCATGCCCATTTACGCATGTCTTTCGAACGCCCACCCAACCATGGGGAGGCCATGCAGACTCCACACAGAAGGTACTCCCCGCACTCCAGCCGAGAATCGAACGGCAGAACCTCTTGCTGTGAGGCAACAACGCTACCGCTGCACCACAAGTTAAAATAATTATTCTGCAATTTTACAGGATTTTCTACCTTGTAGTTTTTTCTTACAAAGTATGCTTTATTTTCTTGTGTTAATTTATTAAAATTTGTTTTTTATTTTACCCAAAAAGTATGATTTTTTTTTACTAAACTCATCTGCTTTGGAATGTCTGCTCACAAAATGAGAAATCTTTATTTTCAAATGTCGGTATTAAGGTTCATGTCCCACTCATATACACAAACACAATTAATGTGGATAAACCTTTCTTTTATCTAATTAAAATAAATCCTGTAGAACAGTACAGTTCCATTAAACATTGTTGGTTATATACGACTCCAACCTTATTTACATCTGATTAGCAGCTGACCATGTATTTGGCTGTCTTTGAGAGGATGGCTACTGGTACTAGAAATTACAACTTAATAGTTGACTTTAGACTCCTGACAGTGCTAAAACAAATTACCTGATTGTCATAAGACTGTCTTTGTTCTCAGATGATCTTAGGAAAAAGTTACTATTGCCTGGGGATTAATGTTTAGACTGAAGAATGTGAAGGTTGTACAGTTTTGTTCTACATATAAGAACATATAGTTTATACATACTGGAATATGGTGACAGATCTTTATATATGGGAATTTGTGTGTGTACACACACACACACACACACACACACACACACACACACACACACACACACACACACACACACACACACACACAGAGTGATATAGTCATAGTTGCTCAAGTAAACTGTATTTAGGGCCCTTGTAATATTTGAGGTCCTTGGCACCTGAAAGGCAACCATACCTCTCAACTGTACAGGATTTTTGCCTCATGGTTTTCTGGCATATTATTGGCAAATCATTAAAAAGTAAAGTTAGAAAGTGACAGACATTTGAGTTTCAGACTTCATATCCTTCAGAAAATTCATGCTAATGCAAACCCTGTTCTATCAACTTTCTAAGTTTTTGTAAGAGCAGTATTTAAAAATCTGTTATTTTTGGGCCTCTGTCCCGCTTTTAGTTATGGCTTTGTCCAAATTTCTTGCTGTAAGAGGTTTATGGTTACCACCTTTTCAAATGGCCAAAGTGGGACATTTTCGGGACACACATCAGATTTTACAGGCCAACACATATCCACGGTCAGTACAAAGGATAGAACTTTACTGTTTTGCCAAAATAAAAGCTTATTCTTGTAGCAGTTTAGTTGCCTACTCTGTTTCTTGTAACATTTAGGCATTTTAGATACAGAAATAACTATTCTATGCAGCTATTACATGTCCTGGAATCTCAGGACATTTGCCGTTTTTAATATTTTTGGTCAGGACACAACTGCCCAAAGAGGGACTGTCCCTCGCAAAGTGGGACAGGTGGTAACCCTAAAGAGGTTGAGAGGTATGAAGATAACCATTTGTAACACTATCCTTGTCTCACCTTGTGAGTGAAGAATCTGTATGCCTAACAAGTGAATCACTGATGAGCAAGACTTGTTAGTGGAGTGCAGCTGCAGCAAGCGACCTGATACACTAACACCCAGTTCTGAGTATGCTCATAGTGTGTGTGTGTGTGGGGGGGGGGGGTACAGCAACCTGATACACTGCTAAAAGTACCCAGATTGATAAAGAATAAAAAAGGTTACTGCAAATAACTTCAGAATAAACCAAAATCTGATTTGGCTAGAAGTCAGAGGAAATCATGTGCATTACCAGAAAGACACAGTTGTTTAATTAGTGAAATAATTCACTGCATTTTCTGAGAGATGGTGCATGATGTGGAGTCTTGTCAAAAAATTCTACTCACTAAAATAATGAAGGATGCATGTACAGAGACTGATGGGGGAAAGACATAATGGTACACTCACGAACCTTAGTAAACCCTAGGTTAATGTTAAAACAGAGGGCTAGTTAGAAACCAGATGGTCAGTAACAGGTACTTGAAGAAACCGAAGTTTCTAAGGTAAATGTTAAGGAACTGCCAAACCCAAGAACAGAAGAAAATTATTGTTAATGAATAGCCTTTTGTAGATGAAATATAGGAGAAGAAAGATCTGTACCTTTATTCTTTGAAGAGGCTATTCCCTCCACTTTTTCACTGCATTGACAAAAATTGTCCCTGAATAGGCAGATTTGCAGTTAAGAAAGGACAGTGGGAGGATGCTACATTAAACATGGTGAAAGAAAACCTAGCCAGAGTCGAAGGAGAGAGGCATGAGCTGAGGGTCCCATACAGTACCGTACCAGCATTGTTTGTTAAAGAAGGACTTGCTTAACAGGGAGAATAAAAACGGAGAAGAAATACCACACCAGCTGTTGCTTCCAGAACTTTTTTGAACACTTCTTGTGATTTAAATTGAAGCAATCATATTTTTAATTGCCCTTTTTTATGCCCCACTGCTTGCCGACCATCTGCTTCTTCTGATCTGTTGGTCTGCTCATTCTTCAAGAGGCAAGAGCTCTTCCCATACCACTTGTTCAGTGTAAGTCAACAGCTGGTTGTAGAGCAGGCATCCTGTCAGCAATTAGGGCAGTTTTATGGATGACAACCCCCCCACCCCACTGATGGTAAGAGCCTTTGCCCCCAATGCAAAGGTTTGATGGCTCTTGGACATGCCTGTAAGGGCTACCACTCCAGATTGTGTGGACCCATCTACATCCCTCCCCATCCTGGGCTGTGTTCCCAGGGAAGTAGCCTACATCACTCCCATGGAGTGTTGTGTTACCGCAAGGAAAGGAACCACCACAACCTTCCTTTTCAGGCTAGTGCATGAATGCAAATTGCACATCTCTCTCCCACACCTCCCTAGCTCTTCCAGCTTTCCAAGCTACTAATCAAGCTTGGACCATCTGGGTCACAGTAAGGGCTTTAGCCCTCTGTGCCACAGAGACAGGACATAGTCATATATTGGAAAGACCATTGGTCAAAGCTAAAGGTAACGTCTTAGATCTGATGTTACTGTTCAGTCTTCAATCAGAACCTGTGGGTTTTGGTTCTGAGTGCAGAAATGACTCTGCCATCAGCAAGCTAAGGATTCGAAGCTAGAGCTCCTCCCACCCTACCGATACTGCCTAGCTCCTCTCCGATGCCTCAGATCTCCTTTGCCATGCACAGTGAAGCATCATGGTCAGGTTAGAGCTCCTCCTGGGTGTTTTCTGACATTTGTTCCATCAACTGTAAGTGGTCTTTTGACCTATATTCTTCTTCTTTCTACCCTTCCTGTTGTTTCTCAATGTTTTCCCATAGTGCAGTGTAGTATTTTCTGCCATGTGGTCGTCATATCTGTCTCCTGTGTTTCCTCCTCTCTTTTCTTTCTTTCTGATACTATGTCAGAGAAATCTGACAAGCCTGCCATTGCGTTTAAAAAATGCACTTCCTGTGGGCACAAGATTCCTGTGTCTGATGCCCACAGGGAGTGCTTTCATTGTTTGGGTCCTGCCTGCCTTCAGATGACTTGTTCCATCTGCAAGGCCTTTCTTCTCTGGGCCCTTGCAGTTAGAAAAAATAAGCTAGCTCTCAGGTGTCTTATTACCCCTCCTTCTCCGCTGTTGCTTTCATCTAAGGGGCTCAAATCCCCACCAAAAATTCTAAGGAGGCCAAGTTTCAAAAGAAACGATTCAAGGACCCCTCCGTGTCTTGAGTTGGAGCCTCCAAAAAAGGCCCAGAGACCTTTGGAGCAGAGTTCCTCCGCTCCGATATTGGTTTCTTCTCTGCCCCATGCCGCAGCTCCCTCTTCAGGGCTGGAGCTTGTGGCACAGAGCATGTCTCCAAGGGTTGCTTCCTCCAGATATCACTCCACCCCTCCTGTGTGTCCTCGTCCACCAGATCCTCTCGGTGTCTGTCTGAGAATGAGGTGGACAAATTGATGATGAAGTTTTTCCATACGCAGATCCAGATGGGAGTCATCCCAGGTCTGCCCCTATGGATCTGCGAGCAGAGCTTCTCCCTGCAGGATTGTTTCTCCTTCTTCAATCCAGCCTGCCATTTCGGAGCTCCCGGATCAGTCGGTCCCTGGGGCCAGTCTGTCAGGCCCGATAGTCCTAAACTCTTTGCTTCTTTGACTCTCTTGGCTCCGACCGTGTCTCTGAGCTGAAGCCTCAAATTCAAATCCGAGAGGAAGACTTCAACTCTGAAGCTCTCAGAGTTGTCCCTTCCCCTCGGTGCCTTGGCATTCGACAGCTAAGCACCAACTCCCCCCCTCGGAGCAGAGGGCTGCTGGTGACTGAGGACAGTATGTTTTGTTCCTGATGCCTTGGGACAGGGGACCCTTCCTTGAGACTCGGGTAGTCCTTCTGCCTTTCATGTGTGGAGAGGGCCCTCTCCACTCCTAAGAGACCTCTGACTCCTACAGTTTTGGATGTACCCCTTCCTGTCCTGAGCTCTGCATTGGAGACCTCTCTTCTGCCACTGGGGCAGCCAGCTGCCCAGGGCCTCCAGACTCTTCCACTTGGGGAAGCCCAGACTTCTTCCAAAACCTCCCCAGAGCACCCCACTGAGGAGGTTCACCAGAAGAAAAGGTGCAAAAGGAGGAACCTAGATTCCCCAGAAGAATCTCTCGCAACAGATACTGACTTTGATGAAGGGGAGGGGTCCCCTAGATCTCCACCAAACATGTCCTTTGGGGATATTTTAGAAATTCTTTGCCAGAGAAGGTGGATGGTAGACTTCAAACCCCACCCCTGGATGATTCTGTCTTCCTGGAGGTCTTCGGGACCGCCCATCTACATCCTAGTTGCCCCACCCCCTGCAGACCCCGTTGTGGACCTGGTGTCTGCAAGGGAATGGAAGGAACCAGCCGCTGCAGAGCCTGTTCCTGAAAGAGAAGACAAGTTTCTTAGTGCCAGGATAGACCTCACTGGACGAAGGGCATTCCAGTAGATGCCATGGTGGTGGCAGTAGCCACCAAGAAAGAGCTTTCCCAGGAAAGCTCTACTGCCCATCCCCCTGACAGTGAGTCTAGTGCTATAGACAGATTTGGAAAAAGGGTCTACGCTTCTTCCATCTTTGCCTTCAGAGCGTTGAATTACCTTTCCCACTTTACGAGACTACAGTGGGACTTGCTTAAGGAACTCCCTAGCTCCAGCCCCAAGTCCATGATGGCGGTGGAACTGAATTCCTTTATCTCCCGTATTGCCACTCTGCAGTCCATTTCCAATGCAATGCATCCATGAGGCTGATCCC
The DNA here is from genome assembly GCF_019279795.1 of Protopterus annectens. Classification (NCBI taxonomy): domain Eukaryota; kingdom Metazoa; phylum Chordata; order Ceratodontiformes; family Protopteridae; genus Protopterus; species Protopterus annectens. Next base: position 140,544,552 of record NC_056745.1, read on the forward strand.
TCCACGCAGTTGAGGGCACCTCTAGGGTGGCCCCAGCATTGCCCTTAGGTGCCATGCCTGGATGTGGCTGTTGGATTTCACAGAACCCTTTATGGCATCATTTATCAATGCCCCATTCTACGGTTCCTCCCTCTTTGGACTGACAGTTTGTGGCACACTCCCCAACAGTGAGAAAGCAGGAAAGATCCTTTCTGCCATCAGAATCCGCTTCTCTACCCCACATAGGTCCTTCTCCAGGAATCAGCATGGGGGGAAAGAAGTTGTGGTTCAGAAAATCCCAGGGTCCTTTCCAGGACATTTGGGGAGATCCCCCCCCCCCTTTGCAGAGTGGGGAATAATTTTAGTGGTAGACGCTGCCCTCAGGGCAGAGGGGGTCCACTGAATCAGGGGTCTCAGGATTCTCCTTCAGAGAAATCCTTGCAGCATCCCTAAGGTGTGTTGCCCAACTGTCCCTCTGGAGGCAGTTGAGGGATGATTCTCCTTGCACCAAGAAGCCTGGTTAGCCATCACAAACAACTGATGGATGCAAGTTGTCATATCCAGAGGTTGCTCCATTCCCTTTTTATATCTCCCCAAGCCAAAACAACAACTCCACAATGTTCCACCCAATCAGAGGGAAGCGGCAACTTTGGAAATCGCAAAGTTTCTTCAAAAAGAGTCATTCAGGAGGTCCCCCTCAGAGCAGCAGGGATCTACTCTCGATTCTTTTTAGTTCCAAAGAAAATAGGGGATCTCAGGCCCATACCAGACGTAACTTACCTGAACAAATCGATGAAATACACGAAGTTCAGGATGGTCATGGTTCAGTCCATCACAGAAGGACGACTAGATGTGCTCTATAGACCTGAAGGATGCATACTATCAAAGTTAACAGACACTCCAGAAGGTACCTCCATTTCAGACATGCCAGTCACTACCAGTTTCATGTGCTTCCATTTGGTCTCGCTACAGCCTCCAGGGTGTTCAAATGCATGACAGTAGTTGAAGATCACCTCAGAGTGCAGGAATTCCACGTTTCCTTTAGTTGCACCATCCAGGCATCTCCTGTTTCAGGTCAGGGATTTTTTGTTATAGCTGGCCCCGACCTTTGGGATCACTATAAACCTTCAAAAGTCACAATTACATCCTGTGCAGATGATAGATTTTATAGGAACCCACTTGGATACAAACAAAACCCTGGTCTATCTTCCGGACAGGATTCTGTCATTATGGACACACATCAGACAAATGTTAGCAGTGCCAGTTCCTCCAGCAAATCTTGTCCTCTGGGCTGGGTTCTATGGCTGCAACAATAACTTTGCTAATGACATCTCATACATATGAGAGTCCTGCAGTGGACGTTGTCAGTCCAGTGGTCCCTTCTGCATTTTCCCCTCAGTCATCCTATAAGACTATCTTGAGTATGCAGAAATTCTCTTTTATGATGGCTACATGACCCAGAAGTGTCTCGGGGGTTGACCTTTCATTCTTCCTACCCCATCACCATATTGACCACTGATGCTTCCTAGCTGGGGTGGGGGGACATTACCTGGGATGGACAGTTCAGGGCACGGGGACTCCCCAAGAGACCAGTCTGCATATCAGTATCTTTCTTCCTCTAGGGACTTGAGATTCAGACCAGCAAGTCTGTTGTGTGGTACCTCAACAAACAACCAAGTCCTACCCCCTTTGTCAAGAAGCGATGAGATTATAGCAATGGGTTCTCTCTACCAGCCGCTTTCTAGTTGCAATGCTCATTCTGGGGGAGTACAAGATATTAGTGGACAGGTTCAGCAAAGTTCTTTTGATGCCTCACGAGTGTTCTCTGAATCAGTCCATGGCAAACAAGATTCCCCTTAGATGGGGTCAACCCTGCTGTGATCTCTTTGCCTCTCCCTTCAACAAGTGCAGCAGGTATTTTGCCCTGATCCTTCTACAGGGCAGTCACCATGAGATGCTGGTTCATGCTTGGCCTCTTTGTCTTCTTTATGCATTCCCCCTCTCATGCTTTGATTCCAAAATTTCTTCAGAAGGCATGCTAGTTGAAGAGCAAAGTGATCCTCATTGCTTGTTTGCCCTCCATGGACCCTGGATCCATGTGCAGACCTGTCTCACCCTTCAGAGCAAATTCATCTGGATCATCACAACTTGAAACTAACCGCATTGTTTCTCAAATTCTGATGATGACTAGATAATCCAGGCTTTCTTCCCCACTTCAAAAGATTATCGTTTCCTCCCATAAGTGTTCTACCAGGACAATTTATAAAAGCAAGTGGAAGAGGTTTTCCATTTGGGCCAAGCATCACCACATTGATCTGCTTACGGTGCCCATTTTGTCTGTCTTGAACTTCCTAGCTGGTCTTTTTCATTCAGGGGCTAGCTTCTGTACCGTTAAAGTTCATTTAGCAGCCATTTCTAATTTTCACATTGGGGAGAATGCTACGTCTTTAGTTTCTTTGTAGACTTTGCAAAGCCTTTCTCAAGGGTACATTCCTTCTTAGATGTCCTATCAAAGATCCTACCCCTTGTGTTGGTTCTTCAAGCTATGACCTTACCTCCCTTTGAACCTGTGGCTAAGGCAGAGTTGAAATTCTTGTTCTGGAAGACAACCTTGTTAGTAGTAGTTAATTCGGCCAAGAGGGTTTTGGAGCTTCAAGCGGTGTCTTCCAATCCTCCCCATCTTATTTTTCATAAAGACAGAGTTACATTACTTACTAATCCTTCTTTCTTACCAGAGGTTGCGTCAATAAAGACCATTAATCAAGCCATTAATCTCCCTGTATTTTTTCTGAATTTCTGAAATAAGGTATTTGTTGAGCAGTGTTCCTTTACCTAGACCAGTCAGAATTCATTCCACAAGATCCATGTCCACGTCCCAGGCCTTCTGGTCCAGAGTTTCTTTAGAAGATATTTGTGCAGCTGCTTCATGGATGAATTCTCACACCTTTATTTCACATTACAAATTTGATATCTTATCCAGAAGTAGGGCTGCTTTTGCCTCTGCAGTACTCCAGAATATCCTTCCATGAGGCTGCCCAGATTCATGTAGCTGGGGACTCTGTCCCACAGGTTTTGATGAAGACTGAATAGACATCAGATAAAGAAGGCATGTACTCACCATAATGTTAAATCTGTGTCGTCTGCTTCAGTCTTCATCAACCTTCCCCCTTCCTTATCTCTGAAGGACCTGATGGATAATTCTGGGAACCTTTGTTCCTGTTTTGAGCGCCTGAGCATTCTTTTAAGCTCTAATGTGTACGCATGTATGCATTCTTCTGAGAACACTGTCAGAAAACTCGATCTGAAGAATCTGAGTGGAGCTAGGCAGTATTGGTAGGGTGAGAGGAGCTCTAACTTGGAATCCTTAGCTTGCTGACTGCCAAGTCGATTCCGAGCTCAGAACCGAAACCCACTGGTTTTGATGAAGACTGAAGCAGACAACAACACAGATGGAATGTTATGGTGAGTATATAACTTCTCTTTAAGTTTTATTGGCTTAGTGTTACAAAATATGTTGATAATTTCCTTGTAGCTCGCCCAGAATGTCAAAAACCAGCAGTACGTCTTTGCTTCAGAAGTCTCTTGATTCCTTCGCCTGTTCAAGCAGAGCGTAATGGATCTTGTTAGTCCATTGTTAAAGTCTAGTACTTGCTGCCAATATATTATGGTGATGTTTGAATATGGTACAAAATTTCCTGAAACAGTGTGGTACTACATCAAAGCCAAAGAGCTAGTCTTGCTTTCTTCCAGGGTATAGAAACCCAAAAAATACTCCCAGACCAGGGAACCAGTTTTTATGCCTAGGGTAATGCACCAGCTTTGCAAGAATTTGCCAGTTAAGAACTTCAGTGTACTATCCTAAAACTGATGGATTAGTGGCATGCTGTAGTAAAACAGTGAAATCTCTGCTAAAGAAGGCCAAAGAGAGAGTATTATTATATAAAGTGTTGCATATGTGTTAACAATACAAACATTTAGTAGGTAATATTTGCTTTTGTAGATCTTAAATTAATGAACTGTCCTACAAAATGTTTAAAAAAAATTTTGAAGTAGTATACTAAATAAATTGAAGTAATGATGGAAACATACAGTCATGGAAGGCAAATGAAACATTAAGTAGTATTAAATGTGTAGTTTTACAACATTTTTGTGAAGGAGTAGCCTGAAGAGGTGAAGGCAGTGATGCTAAATAGGCATTTGAGACGTTACAAATGAAAGTAATAGAAGTTGTATGATAGTTTGCTGCAAACACTGGAGCTTATTGGCAGTATAGTCCTGCAGGATAAACTAGGCAGGATGTTGTGATCAGTGGCAGAGACCACTGTTTTCATAGTGCAAGATACGTGAAACTTTAAAGCTGGTTATAAGTTGAGTACATGGATTGACTGAAAATAGTTATGGGTTTCATCAGTAGTGGCAAGGCACTGAGGTTTTGATCTAAGGTCTCTTGGTGACTTGTACCATTTTAGGAGAGTAATAAGATGCATGTGTATGTGGTTGGTGGAGGATCTTTTGAGATACTTTTAGTTGAGAAAAGCTAAGATTATGGGGGTGGCTCAATCCCCTTGAGCTGTCTTGAATGCAATACTGTGATGGGCTTTGTTGGGTAGGTTAGCTGCAAACTTTATTTTAATGTAGCTTCTTTTCAGTTATTGTTAGTTGTAAAGTCTGTAGGTTGGTGAAGATGGGGTAAGCATACATGAGAGAAGGTAACACTGGCGACTGCAGTGGTTATGCAGGCATGATCAGTTAGATAAGTTTTGGTTGTTTTTTTTTTTTTTTTTTCCCAATTCTCCATATATTTTGGATTTCTAATACTGTGACCAATTTAGATTATATTCCTGGGTCAGGGTGCGATTGGGGTTCAAGAAATTAGTTTTGCTTTAGTCTTTGTTTGCCAAGAGTGCTTTTTCCTTGTCATCAATGCCCTTTTTCCCATTTTCTGCATTGGATCGGGGTGCTGTGCCAACTGTCGCCATCTCTGTCTATTCAGTACCACTCTCCTGCCTTCAACACTCATGCCAGACTGTAGCAGGTCTTCTCTCACACAATGCATCCACCTCCTTGCTGGATGCCCTCGTTTCCTCTTGCCTTCCTCCTGTCTGTCCCACTAGATTGTCTTCTTCTTTTCTGCACTTGTCCAAACCACCCTAACCTGTTCTGTTTGTCCTTTTCTGCGGTTGGAGCTACTTTGGCTTCTGCTCTTGTGTTCTCATTTCGTTATCTGTTCCACAGTGTGTATTCTGCCACCTATTTCGGGCACTTAACTCCATCACAGGAACAGAAAAACACACAGTTGCTTCACCACAAAACGAAAAACACAAAAGCCACTGGAACAAGTTTTTCTCTAGTGCCTCAGCCACAATCAGCCTTCCATCACCTCTAACTTTCTCAGCTGCCTTTACTGTCCAGGTTTATGTACCATACAGTTGTACTGATTGCACCACTGTTTTGCACACCTTACTTTTCATCTTCTTTGGCTTTCCTCTGATGCATACTGCACCTGACACTGGAGCTGTAGCCAATTAGCTACAGCTCCTCTGATCCTAGCTTTGAGGGGCTTTTCTCAACACCTGGAATGTAACCAGAATTGCCTCCTTCAGCACTTGAAATGAAATTACATGCATTGGTAGCATATTTAAATACTACTGAAAATTCGTAGTCCTGTTGTTCCAGTGTTGTTCCACTGTCATTGGAACCATCTGGCTCTGTTTCTCCCACATTGTTCTAGTTTCTGCTTGTAAAATGACTTTGTGTCTCTCTCTGTATGTATGAAAATATAATTGCTGGGCATGACTGTTTCGATGATTAAATACTACTTTTGTCCTTTTTTTTTTTTTTTTTGGACTACTGTATATGGTTTTCTTGCACCTGTTTTCTGAACTGCTGGTATTGGATGTTCCCATGTGATCCAAGCTTCACTGTTGTCGGAGATTTGTGGTTCATGATTCCAGTACTTCTCAGCTACTTGTGTATTGCAGCATTTGCAGTTCCCCAGTGCAACTGTCTTGCCACATTGTGTCTTTCAGTATACAGGCCCTTAAGCATGAGTATTGCAGCCAGCAACAAGATGTACAACTGTTTCTAGTTCTGTGTTACAGAACCTCGATTTGCTTTCTACCACTTTTTCTGACTCCGAAATCCAATGTGTATGAAGCCCACTATCTTGGGCCACCATTATTCGCATTTCATCCTTTGTAAAAAAATTAGTAAATAAAAATAAGTAAATAAAGTCTTGTAAAGGAGCTTTGTAAAAAAGAAAAACATAAAACTTACAAAGCAGCTTTGTGTGTATGTATGTATGTATATGTATATATATATATATATATATATGTATATATATAAAGCCTAATTTTTGGTGATTGTTTAGGTTTTTTTTGAAATGCCTTGTTTGGAAATGGACATCAAATTTCAAATTATTGTCTATAATGTCTTCTAACAGTTTTACATATGGGATGACTTGCATAATTTGTCTGAGGAGGTGATAGTGAAAGCAGTTTTGTTACTTGTTCTAGGCTTGAAAGTGTATACAAGTAACTGTGTCTTTATTTGCATTAAGTATCAGCTAAGATTACCGTTACCATGTCTCATAGTTCATAGGTAGTTAGTAGTCGTGCAGTCCTGGCGACTGTTGAGGAGTCTAGCCTAAATTCCATTTTGCCCCAAAGCACTGTCTGGTTAAGTGTTTAAAGTCACACAGTAGGAAAATGAAGGCTGATAGAACCAAACCTAGTACCACAGGAAGTACCTTGTTAACTCTGTACTGAGGAGAAAGATTTTTGTGTAACTGATTGATTGTAATCTTAGTATCATGAGGGCAGAGCAAATGAGGGTTGAGTGGTCTGTATATTAACTTAGGCATTTTTCTAGTAGTATGCCTCAATTATGGATCCCTGTGGGACACCTAGTTCAATGGGTAGAGCAGTAAAGTGGCTATTTTTCCATTTAACCCAGTGGATTCTATTGCTGAAAGATAGCGTTAACACCATGGTGGGTGTGTGTGGCAACACCAAGTTTATAAGTTTGTGCAAAAGTTTAGCATGGGAGACTGTTACAAATGCGTATTTAACTAAGCTTTTTGTTACATTGCAGTGCCTACATTTCTTAAAACTAAACAAGAAGAAAGAGAGAAGGGATAAAGGGAAAAAAGAACAGCAGCGCCTATTTACAATCCCCACTACACTTAAAAATAATTGACAAAACTTTATAGTATGCAGAGGAAAACCATAACCACAAAAATAGTACCATTAAAAAGAAAAAATGGTTTCTTTACTTACAGTTAACTTTCTCTCCTGTGCTCCCGTCCCCAAAGTATTTTCCAAATATTAATGACATGTAGTAGTAGCATACTTTAGTCCCCCCCCACAAGTCTAATATTATCAGATTTTCCTGTTCTGGTATATTTCACAAATATAATTATTGCATTGTAATCCCTCATTCAGTTGCTGGTTTTATTATTGTTCATCTCCGTCTCACAATTCCTGTTTCTGTGTCTCTGCTTCATTTCCAGTGTACTTTCCATTTGGGTTCCTATTACATGATTGAAGTTTTAAAACTTTGAACACAACAATATCGAACTTGTCTGTTCGAAGTTTCAAAACTTGAACATGGGAAAAAAAATAAAAGATGCGACAGTAAACTAACTGTTGCAAGCAAGGGGGCAACCCCCCCCTGCACCCCCACCACGTGGGTGGACTGCACCCCCTCACACCCCCGCTCTTTAAATATACCAACTCCGAGACTGCACTATAGTGTGGAAAGGGGCTCTTTAAATATACCAAACTCCGAAAGCGCAGTACAGTGCAGTAAAGGGAAATATTCCCTTTCCGCACTATATTGCGGTCTCTGAGTTGGTATATTTAAAGAGCTGGGGGTTTGGGGGTGCAGGGGGTCTTTCCCCCCCCTGCTTGCAACAGTTAGTTTACTGTTATATCTTTTATTTATTTTTGTGTGTGTGTTCGAACTTCAGCAAGTTCGACTATATGGTTTCGACCATATAGGGTTCGGACTTGTAGTTCGATAACGTAATAGGAACTCTTTCCATTCTTCTAGTCAACTCTCTTGCTCCCTTCCTTCTTTCCATCATTTTCTGTTGAAACAGTGGAAAAAAGTTTCATGGGTACAGTCTCTTTCTGGTCTTTATTAAGAGAAGAACAAAAAGCAGAATCTCCTTTTGTGTCACAGCTCACTTTTTGTTGGACAAACTTTGGTATTTCTTCCTTAACATGTACTTCAAAAAATTGGTTTTGTTCCTCCAAAGTAGAAAACCTTGAAGACTGCTGGGTACATCAGTTTAAATCTCAAACCTGTGTCTTGATATTCCATAAACAGTGGAATAAATGTACTCATCTTCTGTTTGGTGCACAATGAACAATCCTTCACAAACACTCTGTCTCCCATTTTTGGTATTCTGCGCTTCTGTGACAGTTTTGTCGGAATCAACTCCTTCTTGCTGGTAGGATTACATCTTTACTTTTCAAAGTCTAAGTTGCTTTCTCATAACCAAGTTTGAAGCATACACACACTGTGCCCTTTCAACTAACCACTCCTGCTGTGGAATACCAGTCCAGTTACTCATTTGTGTTTTTCATAAAATTAATGCAGTTTGTTCATTACAGTTTCTCTGGTGTAGTTGAAAATCTCAGGTTTTCCCTATGTGCTTGGTCCTCTAATTCTATTATTTTTTGAAACATCTCTTCCTGAGCAGTCTCATATTCAGCCAGCCTTTTCTTCATTTCAGCCTCTGATTGCTTTGCCACCTCATCTGAATATCTGTTTAAAGTCTTTTCTGGGGTTTTTTTCAAGCCTTTTGCTGTTTGTGTTGAAATACTCCCAACAGTGTTTCATTTATTTTAACCAGGTCTGTGTGCAGTTGTCTTGTACCTTCCTGTAGGTTACTGGAAGTTATGTATAGAGGTTGCATTGCTTTCTGCTGAACAGCTGCAGAACTTTGCCCAGTCAGTGTTTCTTCTTCACTTTTTGTAACTGATTTTTCCTGGTGCACTGTATTTCTTGAAATTTACCCATAATCCCAAAAGTCTACTGACCTTCCCCGTTGAGTTCCAGTTTTCACACTGGGAGAGCTAGAGTTTAGCTGTTACTCAATGTGCAGCCATCTTGGAAATCCCCATCTTTGAGTTTTTTCTAATATTATTAGCCAGTTGGGTAATAGTTATAAATCTAAAGGCAGTATAAAAAGATTTATAATGCCTTGGAAATCAAAAATGATGAAATCACTGTAAATTGCATTGGACCCAAACTAGAGTATGTAATAATAATACGGCAACCTTATAAGTATATTAGCATGAACAAATTGGAAAGACTTCAGTGTAAATATACCAAGGGCATCCATGGATGTGGAAGTTTGTTATTATGAAAGATTAAAATATCTGAACATGTACTGTGTCTTGTAGAGGATAGCTTATTCAGGTATATAGAGCATTTAGAGAGAACTACTTATGAAAATTTTGGGGGCTGTCAAAGAGTAGTAGAGAGTCATTGGCCAGCCAGTCTAGGAAATTGTATAGGAATGAGAGCTGTACTAAATGGTATTCTGAGACATTAGATGATTCATGGAACAGACTAACAAATTACATTAAAGCAAGCACTAGTTTAGATGGACGCATTATGGGAATGACTGTTTTGGTATATTGACAGGCTAGTAGGGCATTATTGCCATACCTGAAATAATTGTATACAATCAAAGAATGATAATTTGGTGAACTGCATGATTCTGTAATGAGGGTGAATAAATTGTGATGCAATAAGCAATGAACTAAGGGGTAAGCTTTTAAGGGAAACGGACCTAAATGTATCAAAAGCTGTGGTTGTATGCAGAACAACATAAGTTATTAGTGCATATTTAAAAGCCTTTACTGATGTGTGTAAGATAAACTGAGTCCAACAGTAAGGCAGATGTTTGAAATAAAGGCATGATGTATTGTATAAACAGTGGATCTGATGGAAAAAGCCTTGAGGCAATATGCTACAACAAAGGATCTAAGATGGGAGATACTTACATTGCTGTAATTACGGCTTGCATTAGGAATGGCTGTAACAGGCAGAGGTGCCCAGCCTTTAATCAGCGTTATGGAGTCTTAAGTCGTCTTCTTTTGGCTTTTCCTAGTTAGGGGTCGCCACAGCGGATCACCTGTCTTCTCATGATTGGCAGTGGAGTTTTACTGTGTCGAGTTGCCAGCCCGGCGCCCAACCTTCCACAGAAGGCACACACACACATGCACCTAGGGCCAGTTTAGAGTGTCCAATCTACCTACAGCATGTCTTTGGGATGTGGGAGGAAACCGGAGCACCCGGAGGAAACGCACGCGACCACAGGGAGGGCATGCAGACTCCACACAGAAGGCACCCCAGCCAAGGATCGAACCAGGGAACCTCTTGCTGTGAGGTGACAATGCTAACCGCTGCATCATGGAGTCTTAATTGTGGTACTTAAAATGTAAATGGGGGAAAAAGTTCTATTTTTTTTTAAATAGTTATGTAGGTTTTATGTAGTAAGGGCAGGACATTGTGCTCAGACTGTCAAGTGTTTTTTCTTGCCTACCAACCTTCTTTGGACTGTTTTTCTAACTTTAGTAACTCATTCAGGCTACACTGCTTGTCTTCAGTGGTTCATCTTTGGCTGAATCTTGGATGAAGAGAAAACACTGGCTGGGAAGAATCCTGCAGCTGTTCAGCAAACAGCAGTTCAAGCTCCAGCTTTGGTGCAAGACATGATTTACAGTAATCTAGTGGAAAAATAAGTCTAATGTGCTCAGAACTGATTAAAATAAATGAAACACTGTAGGAGGAGTAAGGTGGAGCAATTGTCAGTCTCAGTGGTTCTGCTTTCCTTAGTCCAATAGAAGAAGAAAGTAGTTGGGGACCCTTTTGGAGTCCTACTGGCTCCACTTTGAATTAGCTGCTGATGGGTGATTGGCTCCTCAGACCACTCATCTTTTTCCTTTGGTCCCTCTGGTGTAGCACCTCCAACCACTAAGGACCAGGGATAGACATACTCTGCAACTGTAAGGAAGCCCTGTTTGGGCCAGGGAGAACTACTGATTTCAGTCTTTGGGGGGGGGGGGTTACTTATAGCTGGGAAGAGGACCTGGGTATGAGGAGCAGTATGCCAGCTTTGGGTCAGTCCCTGGAAAAGGAAGAAAACCGTATACAAATATAGCTTCTGTTTCTATTTCCACACACAGTGATTTGTTTAGGATTTACTATGATGTTAATTTCTGCTTCTATTTTCTCTGCTGTGAAGAAAAGAAAAGGGTTTCTTTACTTTCTAACTCTGACATTCAGTCAGAAGAGTAAGCATTATAAGGTGACTGTTGTACTTTAGGAGTTTCTTTTCAATCTTAAAGTGATTTTGCAACTTTTTAGCTTACCTTTTCACCACAGCATGGGTGCGAAAACTGAAACACTTTGGAGAAGCAGTACATTTTTAAAAAGTCTTTGTGACTTGGAGATGAAATGAGTTAGTTCCACTTCAACTGGTGATGACCCAAAAACATAGAAAATATTCTTGGCAATTTATACACCCTGGCATTACATAAATGTAATGTAAAAAATGGGGATTTTTAGCATTCTTATAATAATGGTGGGGTCAGGGTGAAGTCAGGAATACTAAATGCTTTTTGTTAGTGGGCTAGTCCAGGGGACTCTCTTCAATCATGACCCAGGCCCTAGGGACAAGTACAGCATGCAGTCATGGCAGGTACATTGTAGATGTTATAAAACCTCTTTTTCCCATTTTATATAGGGTCAGGGTTTCACATCAACAGAAGTCAATATGACCAAACCACCCAGAGCCAATGTTTACACCGCTGTGTGGCTAGGCATGATAAGTACAAAAGAGCAATATTAGATTACTCCACCTTTTACCATGTTTTAGGTCATGTGAAGAAAACAAGACAGTATAATTAGTTATTTGGAAAATTGTAGATGAAACATAAGGCTTTACAGCATTGGAACTGTAGGAAATGGTACAATTTAGGAAATGCATGATGATTTCTGAAGTATCAAATGAGTCCAGCAGAAGTTGGCTGTGTACAGTAGTGAGTTTGGAGATGCTTTGTTTCATTCTGGCACTAACTACTGTGTCTGAAGCAGCAAAAGTCATAAGCTTCTGTTTGAAGACTGGGATATATTTGAGCAGTTATTACTAATTAGGGGAGCAGGTTCCAGGTGGCTGAGACATTTTTGAAGAAGGCATTTTTCAGTCACACATGGTAGAAGGAGTTAAAGCCCCATGATCTTGGGCGCTTAGTGGATAGTAGTAATTATTTTATTGCAAATTTACTGGTCAGGGGCAGGCAGCATTTAGGTATTAAAGTTTGAACATTAACGAGGCTAAGAAAAGTGTTGCAGTCACCCTAACTGTAAGCCATTTAACCTTCAGCAAGGTGAGATGGTGATTTAAGTGATTATCAACAGTAGAGAAATGTCAGGCTTTGATGACAGGTGTCTGCAGTAGCTACATGTTATAGGCAGAATTAAGGGCAAATACAGGATGAGAATATTATTGTTGGGGTATGTAAGGTGGAACAGTTCAGTGGTACTTCACTTCCATCTTGTAATGTAAAAGCTGCAGCACCATTTCCACATTAACCTTTCACACACACAAATTAATAATTTCTGGATTCAGACTTCCCAAGATGGCTGAACACTGAGTAACTGCTCCATTTCAGCTTTCCCAATTTGAAAACAAACCCACAAAAGAAAGCAAGTTAATTTGTCTTTTTGATACATTTCAGTCACTGGCTAGCAAGTGCACTGCCTGGATGCCAGCAAAAAAGAAATTTAGAGAACTTGAAAGAGAATCTGTCGCAAAAGATGAAGAGAAAACACTGGCTGGGAAGAATCCTGCAGCTGTTCAGCAAATAGTTCAAGCTCCAGCTTTGGTGCAAGACATGATTTACAGTAATCTAGTGGAAAAATAGGTGTAATGTGCTCAGAAGTGATTAAAATAAATGAAACACTGAAGGAGTGTATGAACTCAAATAACAAAAAAGGCTGGAAAAATAGAAGAAGCTTTAAACAGATTTTCAGATGAGCTGATAAAATTGCACAAATCAGAGGTCGAAATGAAGACGAGGCTGTTTGAGTATGAGACTGCCCAAGAAGAGAAGTTTAAAATAATGGTAGAATTAGGTGACAGAGCATATTAAGATTTTCTAGTGTACTAGAGAAAAGAGAAGGAACAGCCTGTATTAATTTTGTGAAAGCAAAAATAAGCATGTGGACTGGCATTCCACAGCAGGTGTTAGTTGAAAGGACATATTGTGTGCATGCGCCACACTTGGTTATAAGAAAGCAGCCGAGACCTCTAATAGTAAAGATACAGTTCTACCAGCAGAAAAAGTTGATTCTGACAAAACTGTGGTGGAAGAGCAAAGTACTAAAAGTTGGAGACCTTACAGTGTTTGTAGAAAATGATTATTCATTGCGCACCAAGCAGAAGAGAAGTAAATTTATTCCAGCGATCAGATAATCTTAAAAAAACAGGTGTGAGATTCAAGCTGCTGCATCAAGCTATCTTCAGAATATTTTTCCTGGAGGGTCAAAGCCATTTTTGATGCAAGACATGCTAAGGAGAAAATACAAAAGCTTGTTCAACAAAAAGTGAGCTATCAGAAAGGGATTCTGTTTCTTATTCTTCTGATAATAAAGCTTATAGAGAGGCTGTGCCAGTGAAACCTTTTCCAACGTTTCAAAGAAAAATGCTTGAGGGACAGAGAAAAAAGCACAAGAGTTGACTAGAAGAACCAGGAATGTTAGAAGTGAACCAGAGACTAGAGATGGGAGATATAGAGATCAACAGGAAGAAAACTAGCCACTCAGAAATTAATGAATAAATGTGGGATTACAAAGCATCAAGTCATATTTGTGAAATATGCTGGAACAAGAAAACCTGGAAGTGTTGGACTTTGTGTCCCCTACAAGTTTAACAGAGTCAAAAATGTGCATGCCCTACTTTGTGTCATTAATGTTAGGAAGAACATTACGGAGAGGGGAAAAGGAAGGAAAGAGTTAACTAAGTAAAACTGGTTTTGTTCTTAACAGCATTTTTATAAAGCACAACATATATTGTGTGTTATAAAGTAAAGATTTTTTGGTTGTTTTTTTGGTTGTTTTTGTAAGGGGGATACTAAAGTGCAGTTTTAAGAAATGTAGGCACTGTAATTTAAAAAGAGAAGAAAGCCCAGACAAAAGAGCATAAGTAAAATTGATATACTTTTTTATTTTGCGTAGGTGAAAGGCCGTTGGCTTGATCTAATAATACGTGTTTTTATTTTTTTTTTTTTTGCAACTAAAACAGAACAGTGAATGTAATGAAAAGTTTGTTTTCTTTTGTCAAATTAATGTTTACAGTGCAACATGAGAAGTTTGTGGCTGAAGACAGCTGTATCTGGTTTGCTTTTTCTTTCAGTGGCTGCAAGGTAATGTTTTCTGAAAGCATTCAAGTTGGTTTCTACATCTGGGAGAGGAGTAAAGATAAGATAAAAGCAGACAGCACTTAGTGTAAATAGAAGCCCAGGCTATACCATGCATCGTAGCATGGATGACCTTCATTATAGGTCAGTTCAAGCCAGTGAATGTAGCTGCCGGTCTGGGACAGTTCTTATTAGGAGGGTTAACCTTCATTATTTGAAGATGTGTATAGTTTTGTGTGTTTGTATTAAGCTAATAGGTTACAGGGGGTGTTCTGGGTGTATGTGGTATTTTTTGTTTGAGCGTTTTCATTAAAACTAAGTCTTGCAAGATGTGACATGGGTTCAAATGGATATGACAAGAAGCAACTGTATCAAAGATCAATCTGCTAGTTGTTAGTGTATGTGAGTAACACAAAAGTTGAAACTAGACATTTAACAAAAAAGCTGTTATAACGGGTACTCTTTTTCCATATTGTTGTATCTTTCGGCTTTTCCCGGTTAGGGGTCGCCAACGGCACCCTTTCCATATTATCTTTAAATGTGAATAGTCTCACAGGTGTATATAAAAAGAAAGAGTGGTGAACTATATTAAAAATGCAGAGTGCATTGTATATCTGGTAAATTAATAAAAAGTATTTTAAAAATGCAGAGTGCAAATAGCTAGCTATAGGAGGCACATTTGGAAAGAACTGAGCATGTGAATTTGATGAAGGATTTCATGATGGTTTTTCAGTGGAATATCTGGGACAAATGTAAATGGGCATACTTGTGAGCTTCAATAATGATAGATGACGGAAAAAAGGTAATGGTGGTAGATTTGTAGTACTGAGGGGGTACTGGCATGTGTTTATAGTTCACATAAAACTACAGTAGAGCTTATGAAAATTCTAGGAGAAATAATCAGCTTTCAGCAGAGAATATTACTTGCAGGGTGGAGACTTGGAGACTGGAATTTGATTTGCAACAGTGAGGATGTATCTGGGGTCCCTAGAAGGGAAAATTATAACAAAAGAGGGTAGATGTTTGAAGACATTTATGTAAATATTTAGTATGGAAGGTATGAATACAGTAGTAGGGAGCTTGGACAGAATTTACATGTTATTTCCCAAGGTGCAAAAACTGGGCAAGGCTAGACAGAAATTATATTTCAATGGAGCGTGTGCATTGATATGCATCCAATAACTGTTTCAGTTCATGGGTCAGTAATAACCGAAACAAAATTTAATGAAATAAAAAGGAGACACTGGCACTTCCCCACCTATCTGTTAAACAGGAATTTAAGGGGCTATTAGGGAAGATAGGAGTTTATTCAGAAAATATAATTAGGGAGTGGGATAAAATGAAGGTAGAGTTTAAAAATAGGGTAGAAATAAAAGAAAAAAGTGATGTGGTTAACTAATAAGAATTATTTAGAGGACTGGCAAAGATTCAGATATTGCAGCATAGGGGGAATCTCACAGAACAAGAAGAGGTGCATATGCAGAGTGCTAAAGAGAAAAGAGGGACTACCTGGATAATATGCATGAGTTTAGAAACATTGCTGTTAAGCAACTGTTTTTGATAATAAATCCACAAAAGCTTTTAGCACAATGGCTCGGATAACAAAGTAGAAAGGGTTGTTACCAGGCTTAGGGAGTATATAATAATGAAAATAACTAGAGGTCCTGTAAGAGATATTAGATATAATTTGAAAATGTTATGCATATCTATATAAAGCAGAAAAAATGTGGAAATCAAGAAAAATCATAATGGAAATGTTTATGGAAGAATTATATGCCAGTGTTAGTAATTGAGCCTCAGCTACCTCTAACAGTTAGGATAGGAGGAGATGAGATAAAAATGATGCTTAACCAATCTACAGGAAAGTTTCCAGGAGTATGTGGTATTCCTGTGGAGGTTTGAAAGCTGGAGGGAAGAAAGTGGTAAAAACATGGAATGTTTTGTTTAACAGTATTTTAAGAGAAGGAGCAGCACCAAAATCCTGGAAGAAAGCTGTGGTAAAACACCATCAGATCCAGCTTTGTGTCTAGGCCCTTTTTGATTATAACCACAATTATAAAGTTGTTGTTGTGTCTTTTGGCTTGGGGGTCGCCACAGCGGAACTCCGGTCCGCTAATGTTTGGTGGTGTATTTTTACGTGCCGAGTTACCAGCCCTGATGCACAACCTTCAACGAAGGCACGCCCATTCACGCATGTCTCCACACAGAAGATGCTCTAGCTGAGAATCGAACGCGACAACGTGTTGCTGTGAGGTGATGATGGTACCGCAGCACCACTACCGCGGGTAACCACAATTATAAAGTGTTTGTCTATAATGGCTAAAAGAATGGCAAAGATGATGCCAAATTTGATAGATGTGACCATTTTGGTTTTGTGGAAGGGAGGCAAACATTTGACAATGTTAATAGAACAATGATAATCCAGAGGGAAGCAGAATGTAAGAAAATAACACTGTTGGTGGGTCTTGATGCAATGAATGCATTTGAGAGTAAGCTGGGATTTTATGAGGAGGGGAAGGAAACCATTTACATTCTCTGATAAAAATAATGAAGTTGATTAAGAGGCTATATGAGGGATCAGAGGCAAAAATAATGTGTGTGTGTGTGTGGGGGGGGTCCTGTCTTGGTTCTGTTTGAGTAGAGGAACCAGGAAGGGGTGTCCTCTTTCCCCTTATATTTAGAGCCACTGGCAAAGAAAAGGGACTCAGAAATTCAAGGATACAGTTGATGTGATCATCAGGAAAAGTTGTCTTTATTTATGGATGATGGTATTTTGTACCTGATAAAACCGAGAAAAGGACATCTCAGCGTTGTGGAACATTCTGAGACAGTTTCAGGTCTTTTGGGGGTACAAAATTAATGCTGATAAAACAAAGACAATAGTTGTAAACTATCTATCCACACACAAATTGGTTTAGCAATAGCCATATTTATGGGGACATGATAAAATGAAGTACTTAGGAGTATGGAGTAAAAGATTCTGTTTTGACAGCTAAAGATATGTGAGAAGAGACTAAACAAATATAATACAAAAACAGAGTAATTGTAAGCTGACTTTTATGGATAGCAAGATACAAGCAGTGGAAATGTTTTAGTCCTTTTAGATTTCTACACAGGTCAGGCATACATTTATCAACCAGAGCAGAAGTTGTGGATAGCAATTAATAAAGTTGAAGGATTTTATCTGGGAGGGGAAGAGGTTAAGATTCAAGTGGGATACGTTGATCCTCCTACTAGAACAAGGTGGTTTGGGATTACCTAATTTGAAGAGGTGTTGCACAGTTGAGGCTCCTATACATAGTGCAAGCAGAAAACTTTAATTCAAAGTGGAAATGGATGATGATGATGAAACAAGATTTTGGATGCAGATCCTTAACTCTATCAATAACCATGCAGAATATTGTATTCAGAAAGTAACGAAGTATTTGAAGAACTAAACCAACACAAGTATAGGAAAAAGATTCTGCCAATAGGAATGATTGCAATTAGGGGTACAGAGAACAGGTAAGAGGGGTTGGAATTTACTGAAGAAAACTGGCAAAGAAGCCAAGGTATTGGGAGCAAATAATTAGAGAGGGAAAGGTAATGGAATGGGAAGAGGACAAGAATTAATTTGGACTGCAGGCTAGAGATTGCTTTCCATACCAAGGACTGATGTCAGAAAACAGGCAAAGAGAAAGAAATAGGGAGATCTTAAGTGAAAGACCAGCACTGGTAGAGTTTTTAGTAGAACCGTGAATGGAAGCGGTTTTAAAAAAGGAAAGGGATGATTAGTGCATATATAAATATTGCATGATAATTACAGGAGTCAATCAGAGGAGGTTAGGAAGGACTGGGAAGAGAGACTGGGTAAGCAATTCACAAAGACCCAATAGGAGAATATATGTATTGTTCCCAAATATGCAGCAAAGCCGAGAAAATTAGGATCTTTGCTTAGAAGGGTTTGCATAGGTATTTTTATACCCCAAGCAGAGTTTTTCCTCCAGTTGGACATGTGATGAGGGAAGAAAGAGGCAATTGGGAACATATTTTTGAGGAGTGTAATGTTATTGGCAGACTTTTAAAAAAATTTGCACAGACTACTAAATTGGTGTAACTAAGGGAATTATTTTCTGAGCTCTGATACACAGTCGAAATTGCCTAGATACAGTAAGGCCTTGCTGAGTTTAATTCTGGTGACTGCCAAAAAAAGTTAGTAGAAAATCTAAATCAAAGTCTAAACCAACTTTACTAGAATTAGTGAATATAGTAACAAAAAAAACAATAAAAAGAACTGAAAGTGGGCTCTTTAGAAAAGGGTAGGAGCAAATTACACAGAAAAAATGGAAATTTTGGGAACAATACAAGCAGACTAATGTGTTGGAGGAGAAATGAGATTTAAGAGAAGGCAGGAACTGAATGATCTGTGGTAATGTTTGACAATGACTGTACAGAAGATTAGAAATAATGCTAATGTTTGCAAATGAAAATATGTCAATATGGTTTGTTTTCATGTAAATAAATATTTGATTGCCTATGTCATAAGTGATCATTCAATAAAGATATTTCTTGTTTAAAAATAAAAGTAATTTTTGGATTCAAAAAGAATAGATGGTTTCCATGAGGGTGGAGTAGCAGTCACGTTATCTTGACAGTTGCTTTTTCTTTGCATAAAGGATTTCTGTGAGATTCATTAAATACATATGTGGGAACGTATATTACCAAGGAATGTTTATGGAGGGTAAAGGTGTGAGATTTCCATTAAATGAGTGATACTACAAATGGAGATTTAACTTAAATGTAGTTGTGATAGTTTCATTTGTGTAATGTTTTTATTCTTATTTCATGCAGTCTGCTGAACAGAAGGTGCCTGTCTGGTACATCATGGATGAATTTGGCAGCCATATTCAGCACTCTGATGAACCTACCTCTTGTGCTGTTCCTTTCTTTCACATGGTGGACCAAACTGCATATACTATTTTTTGGCCTCTGCGGGACCTTGAGAATGGAGGTAAATTGATCTAAAGACAGTATAATCAGCATTGGGGGCCTGAGACAGTTCAACAACTGTTATGCACTGTTCTTTTCTTAGGGTTGTTTTGTTACATTGTTTTATTAATTCAACATATATTTTCATAATAATCATAAACTAAAATTAAAATCTTGCAGTAAAGAGCTTGATTATTTCAGGAATATAACTGTTTACAGGTTTACAATATTTATAAAACCTGCTCAAAGATTTTTACCAGGGCTCTTGTGAATACCTTCTGGAGGTGATTATTTTAGTAGAAAGTGGAAGTATTCCTGCTTTCTCATGTCATAATTGGCTAATGAGTTTTTATATATATGTTTCTACTAAGTATTTGTATTTTAAAGCAATCATTCATGTTTAATTTACAGGGCAGTTTTATAATGTAAACCAAAAAAATTGAACAAGCCACTGGAGAAAGATTTGGCACCACAGAACTGAAAAATAGTAAAATAAAATACAAAAAAAATGAACGGTCGTCATGGCTTAAGGACACTAGTTTTATTCCACAGCAAGAGGTAAAAGTAAGCGCTTTCGCGATTTACAAATCACTTCTTCAGACTAAATATAGTGAAGGCTAACTAGATATTTAAACCATCAGCACAGAACAAATCAATTTGTTATAATTCAGCATTAGTGGTAGAGTGTTTGTGCATGTGCACGCAAAGCCGGTTTTAAAGAAACAGAATCATTAATGCCAGGAGTTCTATTGGCACACAAATTATTATCCATTTCTGTTCCTTCAACTCTGTTTTATTTTTCAAATCCCCACCCCTAATGTTTTCACTGACTAATTCAAAAACTGTATGATGTATGCCCTCTGCTTTTAAATGCCGTGCTGGTGCATTGCTGATCTTAATACAGGTATTTCTAATATCTCTAATATCTTCAAGTATACAGTCTTTAAAAGAGCTATTCATCTTACCGATATAAAATGCACTGCACACAGAAAAATAGCTATAATAAATATTTCTAGATGTACAGTCAGCATAAAAAGTACTCTATAGAGAGTACCCAAGTAAAGGATGAGTAAACAAATTTTCTTCATTTGTTAAGCATCTATTTGTTAGTTCTGATTTTCCTGCCAAGGAGTGTGTCATATAACTTATTTGTTAGCAGTTAAAAGCATTCTCTAGAGCCTCCTTGCTCCTTTTTCTGTTTAAAACTTTCATTTAGTGTCTCTCTGCTGTTTTTCTGTTATGACAAACATTTCTGTAGTGTTTTCTGCCTAAAATAGTGTAGCTAGTAGCTGTAGCATAGTTTCCCACCCTTCCCCATATTTTCTTAAACTTGGTGGCTTTGCAGTTGCCCACCCCTACTGTAAATTTGATCTGGGACACTCCTCCCAGTCCAATCTGATTAGCTCATTGTACCTAATACAAAGAGAACATTTGGGAAGGCCCAACCCCCTTAGTTTCTTAACCTTGAATTATCATCTGTTCCTCCTTTTTTCCTTTCCACTATACTAAAAACAAAACTTTATTCAGCTACTTTTACAGTATTTGTGTTTCCTCCTCCTACTCTTTTACTTCATCTTGCTTTTTCTGCTACTTGTTCTCTAAAGTGTTCAGTTGCATGTTTGCTGCTGCATTTATTACTGCTTGTTTTTAGCCTATTTAAATTGCAAGTGTTATTGCTACATAGCCCAGGTATTGACTGGAAGGGATGGTAGGAGCAGAGCATATTTTTCAGTGCAGCCTCAAGCAAATTATATTATACAAACCAGACGACCTAATAAATGAGTGAGGGTCCCTTCAACCATTTCTAGTGATGTGAACATCTTCTGTAATATCATAAAGAAGAATTGGAATATTTGGACTGCCTCTGATGATCTGAAATATATTAGCAATAGACCACATTTTTCTTTTAAAAAGAATCCATCATTGAAAAGACAACTGTGTTATAGGACACTCACGGATAGGTCGTTGATAGGTTCTGAACCTATCAGTGTAGAAGTTGTAGTGTGTGTCGACATTCATTCGGGTATGAAATTTACTCATTCTTTACTTGGGCTCTCTATAGAGTGTACTTTTTATGCTGACTGTACCTCTAGAAATATTTATTGTAGCTATTCTGTGTGCAGTGCATTTTATATAGGCAAGGTGAATCACTTTTTTAAAGAACGTACACTTGCAAGATCAGTAATGTACTATCATGGCATGTAAAAGCAGAGGGAATATATCATACCTTTAGTTTTTTTGTACTTTAGTTAGTGAAAGCATTAGGGGTGGAGATTTGAAAAAATATAACAGAGATGAAGGAATAGAAACGGATACTGAATTAGTGTGCAGATAGACCTCCCGTCATTAATGATTCTGTTTCTTTAAAAAAACAGCTTTGCATGCACAAACATTCCCCATTGGTGCTGAATTGGAATAGAAATAATTTGCTTCTGTGCTGTGATTTTATTTTAAGAGTTTTGCTACATTTTTAAGGTTTTGACAGTGTTTTGAGTATTTGTAATTGGTGAATAGAAAGATAATAATATATAGATTTATTTGGCCATTTACAAGGCATGTGTCTCTTACCTCTACAAGTGTGTAGCTCTGTTGCTTAGTTGCATATGCTTTAAATATCTAGTTAGCCTTTGCTGTATTCGGTCTGAAGAAGTGATTTGTAAATCATGAAAGCACTTACTTTTATCTCTTCTTTTGGAATAAAACTAGTGTCCTTTAGGCATGTTGACTGTGCATTGTTTGTATTTTATTTTACGATTTTATAATATAATCTGATTTTAGAATACATTATAATTTTTTTGTATTTTGTATTCTTCATTGGTATGGTTGTAAAAAGACTTTGTTAATTAGAGAATCGGTATCCCTTGCAACTGGAAATGGCTCCCCACAGACTGCATTTAGAAATCTGTTTCACTGAATATGTTTGAATGTGCACGGTCTCTTTAATACAGTTTGCTGCTGCACGTTCCAAATTTTGAGCAGCAGTGCATCGTAGTAATTGCATGTTAAAAACCTGTCTTTGTATTCATATGAGTTCACCGGGTTTAGTCACCATCCTTGTTAATATGCTAGTCTAGATTTTCATAGGCTTATAAATACTGCAGGATCTGTGTGCTCTGCAAGAACCACACACAGAGCATACAACATTTTCCCAATCAATTTTAACTGTTTTGTTTTGCCTGACACATTACGAAATTTAAGCAGACCTTTTACCTGGCTTCTTCCAGATACACAACATTTGAATAATGTAGTGTTTTCCGTAAACTGTAGTACCAAGTCCTTGACAGTTTTATGATGTGGTGGTGTGGGGGCGTGTGTGTTTAAGTAAAATTAAAGTGCCATGGATGCTGTGCTTTTGCTGGCAATTCTTCGATCAAGTGAACTTTTGATTAAATTAGTGCACTGGCACACTGTATACAACTGCACTATCATATGAACTTTCCCTCTCGGCAAATAATGATATGATTTATAAGAAAGAAAAGAAAAAAGCAGGTATTTTCATTCTTGCATAATTGAAAATAAAAAAGTGTTTATCTGTGTGTAACATGAAATTAATTTGCTGGTGAGCTGATACCTTTGAACAGTGTTTTGTTTTAAAGCTTTAGTAACACTAGGTAGATTAGTGCATCTGTATCTGTCTCCAGTTTAGTCTTATTCCTCACCTTGATATAGGGGTTTAATCCTGCTGTTTGGCCATACTTAGACTTAATTTAATATTTATATGTAGATGCTCATCATGGGGATAACTGCTGCAACAGTATTCAAACACATGGCAATAGCTGTAGGCGAGTGCTAGTCCCAAATGGCCAGATTTCCCAGGACTTTGTACATCCCCCAACAAGATTGTTTCATTCTCATGCTGCGACCATCAGTCTGATGATGGCTAGAAATGGTAGAACAGGCCATACTGTTTGCATTTCTTTTTGCCATGATCTAGATTTTTGGTTGTCTGTTTGCTATAAGAGAATCTGGAATTCTGCACTTATGGAGTGGTCAGTACCCTTTTTAGGGAAATGTTATTGTGGGTACTTTGCTGCTTCTCTTATTTGCCTTTGAGCTTTTGGCTTTGTTGTTTTTTGCCCCTGAGGTATGTGACTTCCCTGGAGGGAAAATTGCGAAAAAACTGTTCTTGTCGTAGGCAGATCCCGCTTATTTTAGAATGGCATAGCTAATATTATTAAGGTTTACTTGGAGCAGTAAAAGCTAATTTCCCTATGCAGGGGCTATCCAGCCATTTGATGTAGACTGGAATTTCCTATTAAAAAAAAGTAATCTTAAGGCTCTTTTTCTTCATGGACAAACCCCCATAAGCTACTTAAACCTGGACATGAGCAAGGTGTATGAGGCCTTGGGCATCTCACTAAATCCCATTTAGGCCTGTGGACTCTGGTTCTCTGATGATGACACTCTATAAGGTCCAGCTTCTAAAGCTCAACAGTTTCTTGATGCCCTTCCAGAGGCTTACAGTGATGTAGCACCTTGTCTGTCAGACCAAGTCCCAGTTCTTTCATTTTTTATACCATAGCCAGCAGAGGTTCTCTGTCACCATATACAGACCTACTAGTGGCTCAGGCCCAAAAGGATACAACGTCTGGCCATATTTACTATTATGACTGGACTGACTACCACCCCAAGCCTTGCAGAGTCTGTCTCCTTTGGACTGAAGCCTGGTCCATGGACTGCAGTGTTGCTTCTGTCTGCCCCAGCTATTTTTGACATTTTAAAAATGCATTCAACATTTAGTAAACGTACAAGGAGTGTTTTAAAACTTTGTACCACAAATCTATAAAGCCCCCCCCTTGCTATTTATAACATTTTTTATTTGTTCATTTATTCTCATCTATTTTCTATTGTTGTCAGCATAGTTCAGTTTATTTCATTTCCTTGTTTTCAGGGACTAAAATGTAAATGAGCCAAAAAAATAAAACCTGTCCCCAAATATTATTATATTAAGTATTTATACAGACTGAGAATAATTAGGGTACATTTTCAACGTATTTTTAAAATATTTAATCAGATACATCTTTCAGTGTTTATTCATTTGATGTTGTGTTCATTTTTTACCATTTCCCATCAGGATTTTTAAAAGTGGTTAACCTTTACTGGATTACTTTTTATAAAAAAAAAAAAAAGTTTGTCCTTAAATTAGTTCATTCAGTGATACTTTTATTTTGTTTTATTGGTTGCATCATGTGATGTGATATAATGGGATTTTATATAATTAGTGGAATGACTGTTTTTGGATGAGATCTGATGAAGTCCTAGGGTTGACCTAGCATAGGATGAAAGTGGTTAACTTTATCTAATAAAACTTCTGGTAGATGTTGGACACTGTTTGGTTTGCATTTTTTTTTCTCCTGGCATCTGAGCAAGAAAAAAGGAAATGCTCAGAATTCACAAGGAGAAAATGAATATCCACGATTGTAGCATATGACTGAAACTAAATGCCAAAAAAATGCATTAATGTATCTTTTGGAAAGTCCTCTACTTGGGGAGCTACCACATTGACAGTAAGCCCCCAAGAGTTTTGTATCTTGCACTTAGTGATATACTGAAAAAGTACTTGATGTTCTTGTCTGCTTTCATTGATATTACTATGTTTACTGTAGTATCAGTGATTAACTGTATTAAATTCTGCAGTGAAATGCTATAAACAATGTACAGTTTAGTTCCACAAAGTAATGCTCGAGGGTCCCGTTTGCTTTAATTTCAAAAATTTTCATTACTGACCTACTACTTTTCCTTCCACTTGACTGATTTACTATAATAAGGTTACAAAAATCTCAATGACTATATTACTGACCTCCTAGTAATTCTATGTGTATAACGGCCCGACATATTAAAACCTGTTACTTAATTATGCAGTGATATTTTATTGCATTTTAGATGAATCTGTTATATCTTTTTGTTGAGTAATCCCATACATATGGGAATGTGAGACTACCTGGGCTACTGTCCTGAAATTGCTTCCTCAGGAGCTGCAGAGATGCAAGAAAAAAAAAGTGTGTTACTGACTCTGAATGTGTGTGCATTGTGCCATAAAGGACTGCAGCGCTTTATATTTCTACTAGGTTTTGCTAATACAGTTTAAGACATGTCAACACCCCCTCCCCTTTTTCCTGCATTTTATCATGAACTTCATTGTGTAAAAATGCAAAGTTTTACCTTAATATATGCAGAGTGGGCCATAAGAAAATATTTATGTTAAAACTATGGCTCTAAAGCTGAGAAGGTGTCCATCTTCCAAAAAAAGTAATCTTCTGTTATGTGCAATAAGGAAATGCTGTGAAACTTAAAAATTGTTACAGGCAGTACTGAGTATTCCTGAGTTAATCCATTCAGAGGCATAAGGAGTAGGAGGTCTGCTTCACTGATCTATTGATGAAACTTTTTCTACCTTGGCAACCTCAGCAGAGTCTTGCAGGTGTTCTTTAGCTGCAGACACCTTTCACATGTACAGTCTAACTGCACGGAATTATTGCTGTTCAGCTTTCATTTTGTTTCTTTAACATTGCCAGTAGATACTGCAATGATGTCTTCATTGTTGTTTTTGTCATTAATTAGGTCCTAGAGCACCACAGTTTTCATTAATTTAAAGCTAATGAACACTGTGTTTACACTCCTCCTCTCCCATTTGATGGGTGTGGTGCCCGTTGTGTGTAGCAGTTCCACAACTTGAGAGGACAGTTCTGGAAATCACCGGTACATTACCAGTAGCAGTTCACATCTGTTAGAGAAAGTTGCTGCAGTGACCCTGTGTAGAGCAACATAAGGTAATACATGTTAAAATACAGTTATGACTAAAAATGTCACTAAACAAATCAAGCTCGTTAATCCAGCAGACGTAATAGCATCAGCTGTGTATAACAAATGTGGCAAATGGAAAGCTACTCAGCAAGCAGTTCATATATTTATGTGATATGCCAACACTGTGAATCTGTATCAATATGACACAGTTGTATAATTTTACTGCTTTGCTGATCCATTATGAATAGTGCATAATAAATAAATGCATACAAAATATAGATGCATGTACAGCCTCTGATGAAAACGGGCTCCTACCCAGTCAGTGTTTACTGGTAGTCAAATGTTAGTCAATAAATATAGACACAAGAAATACACACATTCTTGTGTGCACACACACACACACACACACACACACACACACACACACACACACACACACACACACTCCATAGAGGTACATACATTTTTATACATAACTATACGGTTCGATATGTACGTAGATGTTATTAATATACAACAAATGATTGCTTACCATAGAATTATGGTCTTCTGTCCTGCACCTCTGAAGTACAGATGGCTAGCTGTTTTTTCTTCCATTATTGCAGGTTATTGTACATGTGGATCCACTCCTCACGTGAGCAGGTAGTCCCCACAACTCCTATGTCTGTTTTTTTCCTGGTCCATCTTTGAGAGTCAATAGACATGGTTAGAATACTGCAGCATATACATGAGGAGTCTCGCCAGTAAATTAGAATGGTTGAGGCCATGGGTACAGTATCGTTGCACACAGCGCATGCATGTCACATTCCATGTGTACATTAGTACAGGCTTACCAGACATATATTGGGAATACAAGTACCCATGACCAGGGAACTGTCCACATGCATGATGGATGAGTACATACATGTATACATAACAAATATTTCAAGCACAGGCAATAATAGCCTTCTGTTCTGCTAGTGTTCCAAAACTAGAAGGTATGTACTTACCATAACGTTCCATGTTTGTAGTCCATCTCACCTATATTCTTGCTGGTTGGGTTGGAGGCGATCCTTACTAAAGCTCGAGAGCTTTCAGTGGCTCGAGACTAATCCCTATCCCATGATGCCCCAGGCCTCATCCCCAGATCTTGTTCATAAGCAAGCAAGAACCACCTTATCTTATTATACGTGTATATATATATATATATATATATATATATATATAAATATACATACATAAAGTTATATATATATGTATATATGTATATATACAAATCACTAAAACTCAGTCAAGGAAGAGTCTGAAAGTCATCATATCTCTGCAGGCAGATAAATTCGTCCACCAGTTCCTCCAGGAACAGAGGGGGGGAAGGAGGGTGGGACGTAAGAATATAGGCGAGATGGACTACAAACATGTAACGTTATGGTAAGTACATAACTTCTAGATGTTATGTAGTCCTATCTCGCCGTAATTCTTGCTGGTTGGGACAGAGTCCCTAGCACCTAAATCGTAGGGTGGCTCAGGAAAAAAGACTTTTCAGTACCGTGGATCCAAAGGAAGCCTTGTTCCGGGAGGCAAAGTCCACTTTGTAATGAGTGATAAAGGTGTGTGGTTTCACCCATGTAGCAGCTGAACAAATCGAATCTAAAGGGAACCTTGCTTGAAAGGCAAAAAAGCTGGGACTGACCTTGTGGAGTGACCTTTATCTTCCCTTGTATGTCATTCATTTGGTATGAAAGGAGGATACAGTCTGTAAGCCATTTAGACAAGGTCACCTTTGAAGCTGGTAATCCCATCTTCTTATCAGAAAAAGAGACAAAAAGTTGATCTGACTTTCTAATGTCTTTCGTTCTATGCAAGTATAAATGCAGCTGTCTGTGCACATCAAGCTGGTGTAGTTTATATTCTGCCTTGTTGGTGTAATTGGGAAAAAAGACTGGTAATTCCATGGATTGGTTTATGTTTTCCGAACAAACCTTTGGGAGGAAGGAGGGATTAGTTCTGAGAGATACCCTGTCATTATGAAATACAATGGAAGGCAGATGTACTGAAAGAGCCTGCAGCTCTGAAACTCTCCTGGCTGATGTAATGGCAACAAGGAAGAGGGTTTTCCATGATAAATATTTCAGATCACAAGCAGAAGCAGGTTTATAGGGAGATGTAGTCAGAGAATTTAAAACCAAATTTAGATCCCAGGATGTCATTGGTTCCTTAATTGGGGCCTAAGTAGAAAAGCACCTTTGAGAAAGGCCTTACATAATCTGTGGGACATAATGGGAACACCCATTTCACCTGCATGAAAATTGGAGATAGAAGCTAATTGTACCCTAAATAGTAGCTGCCACAGCACCTTCTTCAAAGAGATTTGAGAGAAGCTCAAAAATTGCTGGGATAGGGGGGCGGTAAGAGGTTCAATATTTCATTTAGCTGCCTAACATGAAAATCTCTTCCATTTGTTAGTGTATAATTTCCTAGTGGAAGGTTTATGGGAAGAAGCTAGGATATGACTTACTGCTGGCGTGAAAGAATAACACCTGGCTAGTCATGGAATTGGAGCAGCCAAGCTGTCAACTTGAGGGTGTGGCTGGATGGATGGAACTCTCCCAAAGAGTGGGTCAGAAGGTCCGGAATTGGATCCAGAATCCAAGGTTCCTCCAAGAGGTGGGTTTGAAGAAAAGGAAACCAAACCTGGCCTGCCGCCACCACCATGGCATCTACAAGGACTCCTTTTGTTAAAAAATTCCTTTTCTTTAGGGCTGTAATAAATTTGTTTGGCCTCCTCGGAACAGGCTCCACAGTGTCTGGCGAAGTCCATGCTTTGCTGGAAATGACATCTAACAATTTTTCATAAGGAGGAGTCACCCAAGTGGTGGAAGGGTGAGAGCCAAAAGCTTCCAGGTATACTGAATCATCCTCTGAAGGGTTGATGGGCTGCCAATCTGTTTCTGGATTTCCAGGATGTCTGCAAAGGAAACATCCTCAGATGGGGATCTTGGGGAGCCCTCAGATTCATCCAAATGAGTATCTGAAGTGACTGACTCAGGAGTCAATATGCTTCCTCTTCCAAAGCCTCTTCCGGGGAACAGCCTCCGAGGGATACTCAGGAGAAGTCCCGGAAGAAGGGGCACCACCCACAGTGGTCACCTGGGGCTTAGGAGGCGCACCTGCTGGGGAATAGGGAGTGGATCCAAGAGCGGTGCTTCTGAGGGGACGGCATCCTCTCTGCTACCTCGACAGCACTCCCACCCCGCTCCAGAGAAAACTTCCGCAATGAGGATGCTGGAGATCAGCTCCAAGGAGGAGGAGGCAGTTCTGAGGTAGGAGCAGAGCTTATCGCACCAAGAGGCTGACCAGAGAGCATTGGCTCCCAGATGTCTCTGCACCGGATGGAGCCGAAGACACCAGAGCTGAAGTCGGAACCGAAGAAGCCGGCAAGGGACTCTGGGCCAACGGTTCCACTACCATTGGATCCATACCCTTCAGCTCCAAAGACTCTAGGGTAATTAGAGGAGGAATAAAAGAAAGTGGAGTGGAGACAGGCGGCTGCGATGCCTTTGGGCCCGGAGATGAAAGCAGTTTAGCCATGGCCGGTGTGCATAGCAATCTTTTCACCACCGCTCTACATCATCATCTGAAAGACTCCTGGAGGAGATCTAATAGACCTCAATATGGGCGATCTCAAGACTGGTGACACCACCGTCTGATCCAAAGCTGGGGTGCGAGGAGTGGAAACCTCATTCGGCTCCTTTGACACTAATGGTGCCGAAGAGGTTGGTGATGCAGAGTTATCGGAACCGAGATCCCTCAGTTCTGAAAACTTTTTGCATGGTTCCGAATCTGGAGTAGAAGCTGGCCTCTTTCTAGATGACTTTGAGCCCTCATCCAAAGCTTGCTGAAATGGAAGAAGACCTTTGGCGATTAACTTAGTTTTACGCTCCTGCAAAACTCCGCTACTGAACCCGTGACAAATAATGTAAGGGTCTTGCAGATGTATGACACCAAGACAGTAAACACAATTGGTGTGCACATCTGTCACCGGCATCTTTCCAGCACACTTTACACATTTCTTGAACCCAGAAGGCTTATGCTCCTTGGGTTCTTTAAAAAAGTCCTTCAAACTCTCCTTAGGCATTATAGCCAAACAAACAATAAGAACTACTAAACTAATTTAAAACTTTTTTTTTTTTTTTAAATAGAATCCTCTAACTGAAACGGATTCTACCGAAGGTGAAAGGGCAAAACCCTCTAACTTAAACGGGTTCTGAACTGGGAGAGAAAACGGCCCTGAAACTTAAGGGGCCGAGAGAGGCCTCCAACTAAAATGACACTCTCTAAAAAGGGGCGGAAAGACTTAAAAGGGTTTCTAATGCAGACAACACGAATAGCTAGAAGTTAGAGGGATAGAGGGAAGAAAAAAAATAGTACAACTAGCTAGGAAAAATACTAAAAAAAATTGAAAAGTTATACTTATGAGCCAATGAGCCAACTGAAGAAACATCTCAAAGCTTGCGCGGCAATGGGGATGTAGCCTGGGGCATCATGGGATAGGGATTAGCCTCGAGCCACTGAAAGCTCTCAAGCTTTAGTATTCGGCTGAGTTGGAGCTGAGGATCGGCTCCGAACCCAACCAGCAAGAATTACGGTGCAATAGGACTACATAACATCAGTTATTACCATAAGTGTCTAGGTTGTTCTTAAAAATATCTAAACTAGTACTTGCTGTAATGTAATTTAATAGTCTGTTCCGTACATAAGCTACTTTCTCAGAGAATCATTTAGTGCACCTCTCGTTCATATAATCTTCTACACAGGTTATCAGATGATTATCTACTACTTTTTGATAACCGCAAACACTTCCAGAGATTGTCTCTAAATGCCCTACATACCTCAATAAGGTCTCCTTTTAAATGTCTATATGAGACACTGTAGAAGTTCAGATCTTTCGTAATAACTTAAAATGTGCAGGTCCATGGATATCCTTGGTATAATTTCACTGTGCACTATCCAATTTACTCATGGTATTTCTTAGTAAGGTTTCCATACTCGAGTCTTGGTCTAATGTAGCTAACAATGATTTCATCATTTCTGGTTTCCAAGACTTTATAAATCTTTTTTATGCAACCTCTAGCTCTAGAACTGTCATTAACCAGTTGGTTGATATGATTACAAAAAAACTCAAAACTGGATCTACCCATATTCCCAGGCCCTTAAATGAATCTACAGTTCAAATCACTGTGTGCTGTATTAAATATACACCTTTCAATCTATGTCTTCCAAGTCTCATATATTTAGTTGTTTATGAATTTATCTGCATATTATTTTGCAGTGCCCCAGTAGTTAATTTAGTCAAGTTTTTCTGGAGCATGCATTGTCTGTATTACATGTAATCTGTTTACCCAAATGCATACAGACTGTAGAACACCTCAGATGAAAAAAGATAGATCTGAAAGATGCAACCTAAACATGTATGAGCCTAGGACAGAACTCTGTGGGGCATCATGACTCTAACCTAGAATTTCACCTGTCCAATTGCTGTGTTTTATACTTTCCGTGTCCTATTATAAGCCATGCAGCTATCCATGTTATTATGATTCCACCAATACCTAGTTCTAATTTATTGATCAATGTTTTGTGTATGACCCTATTGAATGATGAAGTTAAATCTATATAAATTATATCACAGTATAGTCTTTTATTTATAGTTGTTATATTGTTATAGAACATTATTACGAGTGGTTATAAATCTATTTTTAACATATGTATGCTGATATATTGGTTCAAGTCCGAACCTTTCCAATTCCGGCAATATGTAACCTTCTGCATTACTTTGGAAAAATAAACTTATAGGTTAGTATGACTCTGGGTTTGCCCTGTTCCCCTTTCCCTTTTAAGATAAGATGGAGACACACACTTTTTAAACCTAAGTGACCCAATGAATAAGAGATGGAGTGGTACTGTAAGTTCATCCTGAAGTGTTCTTGGATCATTATTACTAATTCAGTGTCCTCCCTGTGCTTTGTTTGGGTCCAGTTTGTAGAGTTCTTTTGTAGAGTTCTTTATGAATATAATCTAATTTAATTTCACTGTCTGAAGACACCTGGATGTTACCAGGGCAGTGCATCACCCCTCTTGCGGAGCCAAACTGCTTTGCATAACATTTTGTAAGCTTATCTGTAATCTGATGTGTTTGAGGATAAACTTTAGAATCTACACACTTTTATCAGTGTGTATGTCTTTACTCCTGCCACATCTTGTCTATTTATAAAATAGTTTCTTATTATGCTCAGTATCTCTGATGTCAGTTTCTTTAGATTTTTCTTGATCTTGTCTCACACTTGCCTATCCAGCTTGTTTTTCATTTTTAAAGCTCAATTTCAACTTTTCAACTCTCTTCCATTTTTTGTCTCACACCTTAATCAAATATGTTATTCTTATGGAAATGCATCATCCTGACATTTTGTGCCTAGATCCTTATGTTAAAACTTTTTTTTTATTTTTTTTTATTATTTTTGTTTTTGCATTCAGGCAAATTTTATCTTTCAAAACTTATTTCTACTGCAGTTTTTCCACTGAATGCTTCACTCTTAATTTTACATAACGACTGTTTTGTTTCCATATAATAATAATAATATTCCATGCATTGGTTTAGATTTCAGTTTGACAGAATTATCTAACAGCAGTTTAACTTTTATTATCCCATGATCACCACAAATCAACGATGGTCATAACTTGACATAAAGTAACTGTCATTTCCTTAGGAACAGTGTCTAGTACTTTCTGTTTCCTGGTTGGCTTTTTTACAATCTGAAACAATTGTTCTTTAATATGCATTGTAAATTTCCATATTAATGTTGTTGAATCAATATAATTCCAGCCTGTATCTAGTAAATTTATGTCCCCAGCCACTATTATTTTTCCCTCCTGTGTTTAATTTAATGCAAGAAATGTATGAATTCCTGTGGGTCATCCGCTCTTGACTTAGGTGGTGTGTACACTCCAGCAACTGTTGCATGTTCCAGGGTTTCCTTTGTCACAGTTGCACAGTTTACGTAATTGGTCTTATCACTGAACGTGTGATAATCACAGGTTTCATAATGGTTTTTAGTCCCGGTCATATCACCTCCACCTGATATTTTTGTTAGAATGTCTGTTATAGTAAAAACATTTATACCCTGATAGATCTGGTTTCCAATCATTGTTTTTAACTATGTTTCACAAACAATAACATCAGTCATGTGCAAATTTAGCAAATTTTCAATTAAAAAAAGACTTTATTACTAATGCTCTTAGCATTAACAACCATCAGAGATGAATCAAGTGTAATGTTGCTGTAACCTGTTAAATTTCTGACCTGCCAAAAATTCTGTCTTCTGTTAGTCAAATATTGCAATCTTCCCTTGTCTTGACAACTGCATGCCATCATGTGTGCCTGAAATTAGGCTTGGATGCTCTATACATGCTCATTTTGGGCCTTTTTTTCACATGGTATTTATCTAAAAAAATCTTTTCATACACTCTGACCTGACTGTCCTTTGTATAAATGTGATTTGTGAAATGTTCATCTGAACGCCTGACCAGGCTGCATATACCATATGTATCGCAAGGACATGCTGTGGGCATTTAAGAGGATTCCTCAAAGTAGGAGGCGGCCAGGCCTCTTCAGACTTACAACCCGTGGCAGATGTAGGTCCTGAAGCACAGCAAGGTCAGTATAAAGGTATTTCCTGCATAGATCATGCCATCGGTGCAACTCTGCATCGAGCTCACATTGCTGTTGAGCTACGGAGCATCACACACACTATCCTTAGGGAACATTTTATATGACAGCTTCCAAATCTAATTTACAATTTTTAAGATTTAATCCATAAGAGGAAAACAGTATTCACCCAACAGTCCATTAACGCACACTGCTACTGTGGCACTTATTCTTGAATCTTTAAAACGCAAAGTAGCAAATGCCCAAGGGGGGGGAACAGTACTTTTCTTTTTTAAAATAACACTTAAGACGTGGGCACAAGAAAAAAACTTCTTCTTATGCAGGTAGTTTGTACTCCTTAACAGTCAGCATACTCTGTTCTGGACATTGCAGGTAGAAGTAACAGTGTTCCTGTAAATGTGTCACAAGACCCGCTTTTCCACACTCTGTCCTTGCCAGTATAGCTAATACTTGTGCCACTTATGCCTCAGTGCTGTATAGATAACGACTGATGGTATTATGTAAAACATTTCTGTTGAAAAATCAGAAATGTCTGATCTACAGTGTTAGCTGACCACACAGAAGGGCATCCCAGAGTCATCCAGGTAATGACTCGATGACTATCTGTGTTTGGGACAAGGCTGTGTAGAAGCACTTCTCAGTAGCTCCCTGGAGGTTACTGATTTCATTAGCCAGGCTTTGAATGAGTAGCCTGTGTCACCTGGAAAACAAAACTGGGAGGGGACGCATTACTTCTCTTAACAAATTTTAAATAAATCAAGCACTGACAACAAATGGCCAGTTTCAGTCTCAGGCTAGGAAAGCATTAAAATCTGACAATTACAGGGATACAGCTCAAGAAGTAAAGTATGCATAGTTGTACAATTGAGAATGTACATGAATTGTATACAGTCATAGAGATAAACATGCACACATTCAGTCGTAGAGATGGGTGAGCATGTTTATTGTTACATACAGTTTTATACAAATTACTGTATCTTTTGACATGCGGTTATATAGATGGCTGACACTGCGTACAGTGCAGACCTGGAGTTTGAAGTACTTTAACACTGCATTAATATGGCAAAATTTCAAGTACAGAGTGGTTAAAGCCGAAGCAATAGGGAAACTGTCAGTAAGTGGGAGTTTATGGCTTGATTAGGTTACGTGATTGGAGATACTGCACCAGCATTTTACCATTTTCAAGAGGTGCATTTTTAGCTGAGAATGGAATTTTGGGTAAAAGGACATGCCTTTAAATGAGGATGGTGTAGAGTCCCAGTTACAGCTGTGAAGCAGTGTGTGTGGTGTTGATGACTCAGTACTGTTGTACAGGTACTGAAATTCCTGTGCTTAGGAATGTTCAGATGCTTAGTACTTGCCAACTAGGTGATGATGAGGAATCCTACCATGCTGGTGGAAGTGGCAGATTGAGCTTGTGAACCAGATGAGATAATTATGAGCACACCTGGGTCAACACATTGGTGATGCACCCCCTTGAATCACACACTACCTGGCAGTTGATGGAACAGTAGTCCTTCCTGTACTAATATTGCTTCCCTCGTGGTCCAGATGGGCCCTAATGGCAGCATGGGTGCAGTCTGACACACCAAGCACCTCGGGAAAGAACGCCATCCCATACGAGATGTGCATGCATGGTACTGGACTGGTCCGGATGGGTGACACTGGGAAATGGATGCAATGATCCACATGTAAAAAAAAAGTATGTGTCGTGGCAGAAGCCTGTGAAACAGCCAACATATGCCAGATTTCTCTGGAAGATCCCCATGACAAGTATAGTGAAGCTTACATATATCTTGGTATCCACAGATAATGGATAAAACCTATACTATGTCCTTGTCCACTCTAAATCTATCCAAGATTTTTTGATCAGCAAAGTTTAGGTGGGTCAACTTTTGCCTGTATTGCCACCTTCTTGGCCAGTGAATTTCATTAGGGGCTTCTGATTTTGGTGTGGCCAAGATGAGCACCTCCTAATGGGAACTAGATACTTGCTTTTGCTGCAAGATTGACTGTGTGGATTGCAAACTTGACAAAAGGCACAACTTAGCTTTTTATATCCCTTATGCAG
The DNA here is from genome assembly GCF_019279795.1 of Protopterus annectens. Lineage (NCBI taxonomy): Eukaryota > Metazoa > Chordata > Ceratodontiformes > Protopteridae > Protopterus > Protopterus annectens. The sequence goes on from NC_056745.1 coordinate 140,580,451, forward strand.
ACTCTGGAAATGTGAATAAAAAGAGTGACTGACTCGTACAAAGGTGGTAACAGCTAATTTCCACAAGTCAGGTGTTCTTTGCATATTCTTCATTTGCATGCTGCTTTCTCAGGCTGGTTCAGACTATTGCGCTTAAGTGCATCTGGTATCTGAGGTACACCTTAGCTATGCTTGGGCACAGACAACACAACTTCCTGCTGAGCCTAAGTGCAACAGCTATGGATACCACCCTAAATAGCAGGATGACATCAAATATTAACAGAAAAACTAGTACAAAAAAACAAGAATACATACAGTGTATGATTTACAAGGCAAAATTCCTATTCTGCAAGCTATATACGCAACTATAAATAACCTAGAATATTTTTGTATGCATCTTTATATGTAGCCCATCACCACTGAAAGTGGTAGGTAAGTGCAAGAACACTGAATTAAGAAATTATTAAAAGCCTAAAGTAAAGTATCCATTTTAAGGCTGCATCATTAGCAACTGTCAAATTGTTGATTTTAAGAAGTTTGCATGAAAAACTGACGGAAGGTAGCACAAAAATTCCATTCCTTTTGTGAAGAAGTACAAGGACTTCATGAACTTTGTGGAATTCTTTCTTACCTGCACTTGATTTTCTTAAAAGCCAAATGGATCTGGTTGATTCAGTTTTGGACAAACATGTAGCCATTTTTGTTGAACTTGTATACTTTCTCACAGGCATTTGCTTTGATGTAAAAATACAATTGTTTTTATTTATTAATTAATTTATATATTGCACCTTTTGATGTAGCTTATTATTTAGGTCCACATTCATGTTGTGTAGGAGTTTAACTAGCTCCAAACCTGAATATCATTGGACTAATTTGGTGACCTACATAAATACGCATAAACATATACGTGTGTTGGATTCCAGGTACCAGGAATCCAATAATTTCCTTGACAGTGTCCATTGTGTAACAGCACGCTCACCTTTGGAACAGAAGGCTGTGGGTTCTATTCCCACACTAGGTAGACTGATTGATTGCTGGCAGTGCAGTGCAGCATAAGGGGGTGCCGCACTCCTGAATGTGTCATCCTTCCAATGAGGTGTTAAACTGATCCCCCATCTCCTTCAGTTGGTGGTAGATCAGGAGGATGTAAAAGATCCCATGGCACCTATTGAAAAGAGTAGGGGAAGATCCCCAATGCCTGGGCCAAATTTCCCCTAAAAAGAGACTACTAACCTAGTCAACAACAGATGACTAAATAAATTAAAAAATATTGTGTTATAATTAATAAGAATGTGATCATTATTTATAGTCTGTGCTTGCCCTACTTACTATTACAGATGAGTTAACGAGAGACTATACTTATGGGGAGTTGGATCCATTAATCAGGAAGTGCATGCTGTTACCGTGGAGTTATACCGACCTGAGAGACATCAACTATCATGTAACGGAACCTCCAGATGACTACTATAAGGTAAGGCAGAAGGCTGGGATGGGTTAATATTAAGATGTAGAAGTCCACTTTGCATTTAATAAATCGGCTGATAAAGGAATAGGGTGCAGTACTGGGAAAATCCATTCTTCTGCTGTTAGGAATTTTGCTGTTATGCTTGGTTTATCCGTTAATAGTGCTTGTAGAAAAAGTCCTGAATGAAAGGAAAATGGGCAAAACTTTGAATTGTACGTGGATACTGACAAAACGAAGCATTTTGTTTAGTCTGTACTACAAGTTGCCACTGCCTTCACCCCTCTTCCTTATGATCCATGTTTTTTTTTTGTTTTTTTTTAAGCTCTCTGTTTTTTCTTTTTTTACCGCATCCTTTTGGAGGTTGTTCCAGGTTTTGTGAAATACTATTTCTAATTTGTTTTACATTGAAGTGTGACAAATGTGCCCTTGCTACCTCAGCCATTCGTCTTTTTTCCTAAGCGAGGGAAGTTTAAAGGAATGCAATAGGTTGTGTGAGTGTGTGAGTAGTCATTGGGATCATGAATGAAAGATGAGAATATAGTGTAAGAGCACTTGCAGTTGCATTCAAAACCTGTAATTAAGAAACTGAGGAAGTGCAGAGCAGAATATTGTGAAAATAAAACTGATGTTCAGATGCAACAGGCCTGAACAAACGTAAGGAAAAGAGGAGGTAAGAAAGACTCTGGGTTTCTGATGGTAGACTGAACACAAAAGTAAGGGAGAATGGAAGTAGAAGGAACCATCCACACAAAAAGGCTAAATTAAGGAAAACCTGAGACAGTAAGTCTCATTGGGGGAGGGGGCTGCAGTGAAGCTATGTATTTTGAAGGCAGGAAGTGCCATTAGAGAACACATGCTGAATAGTATGGAGACAGAAGATATCAGGTGGGAGGATATAGGATGGGTATAATGTGTACAGCGTAAGAAAGGTCTAGTTTCTAAGAAAATGTTGAAAGCTGTAGTTGTCAAATTTACATATACTTCATTTATCAGATGATGAGTCATAACATTCGGAACAGTTGTAGTAAACTTTGTATAAATCCTGAATTTAGTATTCTCTCAAGCATACCATGTACATTTCAATTCAATTCCAGGAGCCCTGAGTTTAATACCTTGGTTTCTCCAGATTCAACAGATATTTATTTATTGACATTTGTTAACCGGGTTAGTCCAGCTGGGCTTGTGGCCCATTTTCAGTGGCGACCCAAGGAGAAAAGCTCCAATAATACAAATATTTAAATACAGAAAACTGATAACAAATACATTGACATGCGTTCTTCAAAAAAATGAAATTATACAATAATATTTAAAAAAACAAAGTAAAAAAATTTACATGAGACAAAATAAAATGTAAACATCTGTACTTATGTCTGTCCTAAATGATCACAGTAGTGATAGGTTCATAGGTAGGTACTAGGCTATCTGCCCAAGGGCATTTATAAGCCTAGCCAGAGTGTCTTGGCTTTCGCCGCCCCATTGATTAATTAACTGAGCCTCTGTCAAGACGAATCAATGAAGTGATCCCAGGGGTGTATTTTCTGTTACCCATCCACTCGTCAAGGTTTCTCTTGAAGAGTGTTAGTGAGGGGCTCTGCCTAATGTAGTTAGCAATTTTGTTCCAAAGCATGGGGAGTCTCTGTGACAGGAATCTATCCCTCCAGCATGTTCTATTTATTGTTGTGGCGAGGTTTAGCTCACTAGAGTGAGTGGCTCACAGTGACTTGGATTTCTTTAGGTGGAGCATGTCCATCAATTATGAGTTGGACATGGCTTTGTAAGTCAGGCAGAGATCACCTCTGAGTAAGCGATATGCACTGAGTACAGCCGGAGTTTTTCCAGTTGGGCTGCATAGGACATATGTTTGAGGCCAGTAATCCTCTTGGTGAGGTACTTTTGTGGTCTTTCCAGCTGTTGGAAGTGTCTTGTGAGGTACCTCCCAAATGGGGCATTGTACTCTATGATGGGTCTGATGAGTGACTGGTAGAGGGGCACTATAACCTCTTTATTTCTAGATGCGAACTATTTAGTAATTAGAAGGGCTACATAGAAGGATTTACTAACAACTTTGGTAATATGATTGTCAAAGGAGAGATTACTATCTACCTGGGTCCCCAGATCTCTTATTACCTCTTTTGTATTAAGGGCGCTGCCACCTATGTGGTAATTCATGGCTGTTTTGTTTTTCCCAAATGGGATGATTATGCATTTTTTGGCATTTAGCTTGAGACCATGACTTTGACACCAGGTGTCCATCTCAGTAAGGCCCTTTTGGAGAATGTCCATGTCAGCCAGAGAGGCAATTATGGCTCTCTGTTTCCAGTCATCGGCGAACTTGGTTAGCCATAGTCCTCCTGTGTTTGCCTGTACTTCTGAGAAGTATATGCCGAACAGTAGGGGTTGCAGGACCGAGCTTTGTGGGACACCTCTTGTGACTGGTTTAGAGTCAGACCTGGTGCCCGCTATTCTTACTGTGTGAGTTCTGTCTGTGAGCCAGTTGGCAACCTATCTCATGACGTAGGGGTTTATCTTCAGGCTGGTGAGTTTTTCTATAATTCCCAAGTGGAGAATGGTGTCAAAAGCCTTGGCGAGGTCAAGGCAGGCTGTGTGAACCACCTTCCCCTCATCTATGGCCTTGGTGACTGTCTCGAAGAAGTCAACCAGATTTAGTAGGCAGAACTGGGTCGGATCAAGTGTTTGGTGGTTCCCAATGTCTTTGTTAATGAGTTCCATGATGATGTGCTCCATAGCCTTGCAGACCAGGCTAGTCAGGCTTATGGGGCGATAGTTACCAGGGTCAGTTGTGGCCCCTCCTTTGTAGAGCGGAATAACTGTTGCTGTGCGCCATTCTATGGGCATGTAGCCTGTTGATAGGCTGAGGTCGAACAGTGTGTTTAGGTGGGGGGTTAGTTCATTCTGTAGTTCGTGCAAGATTCAGACTGGGACACCATCTGGCCCCATTGACGCTGTGCTTTTGGCTTTTGAAAGGCTGTTTTCACCTGTGCGTCTGTGATTTCCGAGACGCTACACTTTTCCAGTATTGTTGTGGGCCCTTTTGGGGCTGAGAAGGGGGTGAAGTTTGCACTGAATCTGTCTGCCAGGATGTTGGCAATATCAGTAGGTTCAGTATATTTTGTGCTATTTTGCACTAGCTCAGAGTATATCTGCAAGTTGCCACTTAGGATCCTTGACATAGCTAAAGAAGGCTTTGTGGTTATTTTTCAAATCCTTGGCTATTTTTCTTTCAAAGTTAGCCTTGGATGATGTTATGAGGGACCTTAGTGTCTTACTGATACTGATCAGGGATGTCTTTCCTTCTTGGGATTTGCTTTTTTTCTGAACTAGTATCCTCCTCCTATTGTATGGCCTGTTTATGGCAGGGGTCCACCAGACTGGTTTCCTTCTCTTAGGGGAGTGAGTCTTGGTTTTGCTAGGGATGGCACTATCCATGCATCCTTGTAGGTGCTCATAGAGTGCATTTGTAAAGGTTCCTGCATCTTGGACACTGTTATCCTTTAGCGTGGGGGCTGTGAAACTTACCACCTCTGTCTTAAGTAAGGTGAAGTTTGCTATAGAAATGTTTTTCACTGTGGTTTCCTTGGTTGGGGGTGGTGGTGGTGTGGTGTGGACATCCAGAGTGATTAGTTTATGGTCTGATCTAACCAGTGATGGGGTGACCTCCGGTGCGGAATACCTGTCGCCCATGTTGGTGATGACCAGGTCCAATATGTTTTCAACTTTGGTAGGGGAGTTTACCAGCTGATCCAGGGCATTTGAGTTGATAAATTCCAGGAAGCGCTGGACCTGGGAGTTTGTACTTGAGTAGTTTTCCCAGTTATCGGTAGGGTAATTGAAATCGCCCAATATCAGGGTGTTTGGTAGGACCTTTATGTTTTCTAGTGTCTCCAGAAAGGCGGAGTGGTGGTCCTGGGTCATGGAGGGTGATCTGTAGCAGGCCACAATTTGCATTTCAGATTTGCCCGATGTTAGTTGCATATGGATGATCTCAGAGGTATCATGCTGCGCCACTAACCTTGGAGGTGTGTAGGTATCCTTGATGAATATGGATACACCCTCTCCTTTTGTGTTTCGGTCCATGTTCTGTGGCCAAAATATGTGGTATGAGTTGTAGCCTGGTAGTGCTGGGGTGCTCTGTGAAGCCTTGAACCAGGTTTCAGTTACTGCACAGATGTCGATGTTCTTCATACTGAGGAGTGCTTTGAGCACGTGCATTTTTGAGATTTTAAACTCCTGACGTTGACTAGCATAACCCTCATTTTTCTATTTGTGCTGTTTACGGAGGTGGCTTTGACTTTTGAGCCTTGCCTAAAAAAGGCACTATGGGGGCAGCAAGAGTTTTGCCAGTATTCGAAAGCCTAGGGGTGACAGGTGCAAGTCGCCTCTTGCAAAGCAGCGAGGCTTGTCGAGCATGTCGTCCCAGGCTGACAGACACTGGATCCCCTTTGAATGACACCAGAAGCTTAGCCAATATCATTTTTTCTTTATACTGTGGTATCATTCTTGTGAGGGCAGGATGCTACTCAGGGTCAGGGTCATACCCACCTGGCTACATGATCAGAGAGCTCTTCCATGTCTCTTCATGTAGTCCAGGGAGGTACGTCTCAGGTCATTCACACCAACATGAACAATGACAGAGTCATAAAAACCCTAAACAATTTTGGAAATCAGTCAATTCCCTTCTTCATCCCGGATCTCAATGCAACCCCTACCCCAACCCTAATCTATCCGACAGTGAACTCAGCTCCCACTTCAATACCTTCTTCACTGAATCCATAGCTAAACTAACCATAACGTTTCCTAATAACAACCCACCTAACTTCCTTTCCTCTCCACCCAGCAACCCAAACAATAATCCCCTCAATTTCCATCTCAAACCTGTATCCACATCTTTTATAAAAAAGCTTCTCTCCAAGCTAAAGCCAGGTTCTAACACCCCTGACAACATTCCCCCTTCCTTCCTCAAACATGCAGCTGAAGGTATCGCCCTTCCAATTAGTATTCTGATTAATAGATCCTTAACGGAGTCATACGTACCCAAACTTTGGCGTTCAGCCTACATCCTACCTCTTCACAAATACACCTCTATTTCTAACTTCTGCCCTATCGCCCTACTCTCTCCAATATCTAAAATTCTAGAAAAATGCATCCACCACCAATTCTTACCCTATCTCATTCAAAATCACCTCCTTACACCCACACAGCATGGCTTCCGTCCCGGCCACAGCACCATAACTGCACTACTATCCTTCTTAGAAACTATCACTCAAGCTCGAGACTCTGGACTCATTGTATCCACAGTACTGCTAGACCTGTCAAAAGCTTTTGACACCATCTCCGACACACACCTTCTTCATCATCTGGCTAATCTCAAACTCTCTCCAAACACTCTTTCCTGGTTCTCCAGTTACCTATCTGACAGATCTCAAGCAGTCAAATGGAAGAACTCATTCTCTTCCTTTTTGCCTACATCTACTGGTGTTCCTCAGGGATCCATCCTTGGACCCATGCTTTTCAACATCTTCATAAACAACCTTCACACCTTCATCCCTGACACCACAGTCATCCAATATGCAGATGACTGTACCTTGGTCTGCTTTGCCCCAAACCTTCCTGAACTCCAGACCAAAACCCAATTAGCCTTTACCACCACAGAGAACTGGATGCACCAAAACCACCTTTCTCTTGACTCCAAATAAATCCAAAATACTAATTTTTCTCCCCTCCAAAGTTTCCTCTGTGGACAAAAACACTTTCAATGTTCTCAGCCAAACTAACACTGCCATTGAAGTGGTCCCCTCTGCAAAACTCCTTGGCATCACCATAGACGAACACCTCAAATTTGATCTTCACATGCAACATAACATAAAGAAAACCCACCAAAAGCTAGGTATGCTATATAGGAACAATCACTTCCTTTCAAACTCCACTAGGCATACCCTGGCAACATCCTTCCTCCTACCTTCCCTTCTATATGGAGCCCCTCTCCTCTGCTACCAACACCTCTAAGCTCAAAGCTTGCTATAATAAGATCTCTAAATTTGCCACCAAATCCAAAACATCGTCACCACTGCCACAGCCTTCATTCTCTGAACTGGCTAGAACTCCCTAATCACCTAGACTATCTACAACTAACCACCGCTCACAAACTCTCCCCTAATAAATGCCCAGCCTTAAAGGACATCCTTCCTCCATACATCCCTAACAGATCACTGAGATCCGAAAACCAAAACCTAATCTCTATTAGTAAACCGAAACGACCAGCTGGCCAGCTTTTACTCTCCTCCTCACTAGGTAAAAAATGGAACTCTCTGCCTACTTCACTTAGGACTATACCCAACACTGAATCCTTCAAAACTCAACTTTTTCTTCACCTATCCTCCAAATGGAAATGCTCCTGCTTTCACCCCACTTAAATTCCATAGCGACCCCTAACTAAGCACTCCTACTCCACTATACTCTCATACCTATTCTAATTTCTAAAAATAACTACAACTAACAGACTTAAGTGACTGTAAGCATATAAATATTGATTCAAAAAAAAAAAAAAAAAATCTGCCATCAAGTTCTCTGCAACACTCAAATGTATTAACCCTACTTGTTTTTACAAACTATATTGTATGTATTTTTACTTTGTAATCTTTATTTGCATTCTGTAACCTATATTGTATTGTACTGTTCTTGGAGCTTTTATTCTGTAACCTATATTGTATTATACTGTTCTTGGAGCTTTTCTCCCCGGGCCTCCACTGAAAATGGGCACTTCTTGGCCCAGTGGACTTCCCCGGTAATCAAACTGAAATAAATAAATAAACAAATATTTGTACTTGTTCTGGAGTGACCTGAGTGCTTGTGTTATGTGGCGGATTCTGGCTCCCGACAGGCAGCTAACAGTAACCTTCTCCTTGTCCAGCCTAGTGAGTGGGATGTCAGTGTGCCTGACTATAGAGTCACCTATTACTAGTGTGTTAGGTATGTTATTTTGCCTTAAGGGCTGTGATTGTGCGGCACACTGATTTTGTGTTTTGTGTTGTCTGGTTTGTGACGGGAGGTGCAAGTTTTTTGGGTGTCTGCTTTGGAGGTCTCTGATGGTTTTGCAGGTTTTTATTTAGCCTCTGAGTATGATTTCATGTATTTGTGTATTTTTTGCCAGTGCTGGTTTAGTATGTCTATGTGAGGCTGGAGGTGTGTGCAAGTGTTAACCTTCTCCTCATGACTGCCTGTTCCAGACTTGGGTGGAGAGAGCTTAGCCTCCAGTTTAGCTATATAATTGCATCTCAAGCATATGTTAATGTTTTGTGGTAGGAGGAGAGGGTTGTCTGTGTACGTGAGGCAGTTGTAACATTGCCTCAAGATACCCAGGTTCACCAGCTGGACTGGAGAGTATACCGGAAATTGCCCTTTGGTCATGCCTGAGTAGTAGGGTGAGCTGCTTAGTCACTTGGTTGGTGAGGGGTGAATAATGAGCCTTGCCCTGCTGGGCAATCAAGTGTCGGGGTATATTAGTGCTTGCTATTAGGTCTGAGCAAGTGCTGGACTGTAGGATGCATTTTAAGTGCTTAGGTTGAGAGTTAGACTACTTTCAAGGGAAAACCTGAAGAGGAGACTTGGTGGAGCCGGGAATAATTTAGCCCTAGCTAACCGGCGCTGCCCGGATGTGGAAAACCATGTGAACGCAGTTTTTACAGCAGGGAAATGAAAGAGAAATTAGCCCAAAATGGCCTATAAACTACTAACCTCTGGGCTGGAACCACTCCTCCAGGGACATATGGCTGCTCAAAGCTCCCTCTCTCACAGGTGAACAGAGAAACCTCCTTCTATCCAAGTAAGGTATGGGAAACTCAGAAACTTGTAACACAGCCCTGAATTCAGCACTAGGCTGAAAACTGGACTATATTAGCTTAGAAAGGTGGGAAACAAGGAAATTTTTTTTTAAAAGATAAGGCAAAAACAGTAAAAAATACACTTAAAACCGATTTAGATGACTACAAGTAATCAGAAAAGGCTTTTAAATAAATTACCGAATTAACCAGTACAAAAATCTCAAAACTGAGCCCTGTTCCTGTAGCCTTCAATCAGACATGTTCTAACTGCACACTCCTGCCACTGGGGTGCAGGGGAATCTTCTCCAAAAAAGGCCTGGATTAGTTCTCAAGTTATATAAACAAAGCTAGATTCAGCAGGCCTGAATCTAGTTTATGCGACAATAAACAAGGCACATCAATTTCAGTAAGAAACAGTTCAAATATGCAGGCACTATAAGCCTCTAACCAGAAATTCCCAGCTCAGAAGGGCAGAGTCTAGCCTCTCCTCCCACAAGAGTGCAGACCACAAACCTTCTTAATGTAAAATGACTGGCCTGAAGCCCAAGTACTTAAACCAGAACTAATACCAGAACTAATACACTTTTAGAATAACAGACACTGAGCCTTCAATCAGCAGTTCCCAACTTGGAAGGATGTAAGCTACCTGTCCTGCCACAACAGTGCAGACCACAAACCGTGTTGATGTAAAACAACTGGTCTGAAGCCCAAGTGCTTAAATCAAAAGGCTTAGAATGATAGTTACACCAAGCAGTAATAAATACAATTAAGTACTTTTAAGATGACGCAAAAGCAAAATAAAGTAATAAAGTAGGAAGAAACACAAATACAGTAAAATCATTTTTTTTTGAGTGAGCAAATGAGATTGGGCCCATGAGGAGTATCCAAATGCAAATTTACAAGAGGGGTGGGCAGTTTCAAAGCCACCAAGATTAACACCAAAACAAAAACAGGTAAGGTGGGTGGGGAACTAACTGAAAAAACAGAGCCGCAACTTCCAGCTAGATAGTATTCAATGCAACACAAATAACTCAGTTTAAATGCTGTATTATTTGAAAAAAAATGCAGATAAAGATTTACTTAAATTCACTTATACGTCCAGTTGATTGCAGGTAGGTCTTAGCCAGCCAAAGCTCAGAGTTTAAGCAGAAAATAATCCAAAATGTACCACTTATATAAGGCCGAAACCAAATATAAATGAAGTGAAACTACCCCCACTTATCACTGGCTATGCAGGAATTCTAAGTTACAGAAAGAGTTTGTTCCAAACGGATATGAGTATAAAGTAGGAATAAGTGTCCTCAAGTAGAGGGGATACTTTGCTAAGAGGAGGGTACTGAGAGGGGTACCCAAGGAGTGGAGAGAGGAGTTAAGTTGGAGCTTGACAAGAACAGATTTTGGAGTTAAGGAGGTGGACTTTTAGTTTTCCTTTGAAGTGGGATGGGTGGATGATGGAACGTATGTCTCTAGGAAGTTTGTTCCAAGTTTGAGCGATGGAGTGTTTTTATATAGGAGTTTGCCTACTGCTTTGTTTGGTTGGTAAGTGTGTAATAGTTGCTGATTTGAGGTACAAAGAGTACGAGAGGTTGTGTAGATAGAGATGAAGGAAGAGAGAGCAGGGCAGGATAAAGGTTTATAGAGAATGAAGTGTAACATTTGAAGTTGTGATAGCAACAGTAGGTGAGAGAACTCAAGCCAGTGGAGGAATGTAAGGGGTAGGCAGTGATGAGTGTTGTATGGAGAGTTTGTGATGACTCTAGCTATCTTATAAGTTTGTTGGAGTTTGTTTAACATTGTAGCTTGAATGTTGGTGAACACAGGGGCAGCATAAAGAAGGGAGGGGAGGAGGAGAGCTTCAGCAAGGGCGAGTCTAGCATTTGTAGTTAGAAATTTTTTGTTACGATAAAGTAAGCCAAATTTCTGGTTTGTTTTTCTTTTTATGCATTGGCGAAGGTGCATATTAAATTTGAGTTCATCATCGATGATGACTCCTAGGAGTTTAGTACGAGTTTCAGGTTTAATGATTGTGTTATTAGAGGAAGTGATGGAAAAGGAGGATTTGTGGTGAGTAAGAGAGCGGGGAAGAAACAGGAGGAGTTTGGTCTTTTTTGGGTTGAGGATGAGTAAGTTACTGGTTAGCTACTCTTCAGTAGATGAAAAGGTATGTTAAGTGAGTGTATGGAGGTCAGTAATGTCATCGGAGATGGAGATGAGAGTTGGATCATTGGCATGTTGTATGAGGGAGGATTGTTTGCAAGATGCATCCATTAGTGAAGATACTGAACAGGAGCGGGTCCAGGATGGAGCCGTGGGGTACTCCTGTTGGGACAGGTAGGAATGGGGAAAAGGAAGAGGGACATTTAACAAGACCGTTGCCTGTCGGATAGGTAACTGGAGAACCAGAAAAGGGTGGAGCAAGATAAGAGTGAGACTAGCAAGTTTAGATAACAGTAGGGGATGGGAGACTGTATCAAACACTTTGGAAAGGACTAGGAAGAGACAGGAGATATGTTTGTTGTCTAGGGCCTCAACAATGGTGTGGGTAAAGGATAAGAGTGCTGTAGTGCTATGGTTAGAACAAAAACCATGCTGGGTGGGTGTGAGAAGATTGCTTTGGAGGAGGTGTTTTAGTAATTGAGTGGATGCATTTTTCGAGAATTTTAAAAAGGGGGGATAGAATAGCTATGGGATGGTAGTTAGATGGGTCAGTAGAGTTGCCACCTTTATGAAGGGGAATAGTGAAAAAGGATTTCCAGAGGGCAAGTACAGTGGATTTCTGGATGGACCTATTGATTAGTATAGACACTGGGAAAGCAATGGAGTCGGCAGCCAGTTTGAGGAATGTAGGAGGTTGATTATCAGTGGAAGGAGAGCAGGGTTTAAGCATGAGAAGTAGAGATTGGATACAAGATGTGGGAACAGGAGGTGAAAGAGTTATCATTAGGTGGGTAGGGAGGGTAGGGGTAGGTTGAGTTGTAGTGTTACCATTGGATGGTAAGAGTGCCTGAATGGTGTCGATAAAGTGTTTATTAAGTAGGGTGGCTGTTTCTAGAGGGGATGTATTAGAGTAGGGGGAGGGGTTAGAGGGGCAGCCAGGAGAAAGAATTTTATTTATAGTTGGTCAGAATTTCTGGGGGTTGGATTTGCTATTCAGTTGGGCAGAACTGAAGAATGACTTTTTCTCAGCATTGGATTTTCTTTGTGAGATTTCTGAGATGTCTATAGATTTGGTAATTCTTTAGTTTTGGTCCATGCTTAAAGATTGAAATCATTTAAACATATAATCCACATTTTGCCATCTTCCCTAACACTTCACCACCATTCCTGTTCTTTTTCCGAAAGTTCCTTGTCCACTAAAATTGCTTAGAGACATCTTCCTTCTCTCAATGTATATTTCCAAATGTACATACAACTGTAGTCTCATGTTTGCCTTGGTTGGATTGGTCTTTCTGCCACTTGCTTTCCAGTTCAGCAGTATCTAAACATTCATTCCGTTTGTCCTGTTTCACTGCTACATCTTCCTAGTTGACATAATCCACCAGTCGTAGGAATGCTCACAACATGTCAGTCACAGACTAAGCTGAAGTAAGAAGTTGCATCTTTGTTGGAAAAAAAAAAAAAAAAGACTTCCAGGATAACTGAAGAGTAAAACCTATAACACTGTTTTACATCAAACAGAAACTCTCCCCTTCTGCATAGTAGTTTCTGGAAAAATTCCCTGATTTACAAACACAGGTCTTTAATTAGCCATTATTCTTTTACCAGATTTTAACAGCTGCAGTAGGACATGTTCCTCCTTGTACCATGTCACAAACTGAACTAACTCCTCTTTTGCTCAAGCATGTCCTTTTAGCCAGTGATGACTAGTCTGTAAGACTTTTTCCACCTAGAGATCTCTTAGAAAATCAAATTAATTGCTTCATCACCATTCTTATGCACTCCAGTCAAATCCTCCCCCATCCTTCAAAATCCTACTGCAGCACAAATTTCTCCACTTTGCTACATCTTCCTATCAAAGTAGCTTTTGTCCTTCATAAATATTTGACTGTTAAATTCCATGAATTTGTTTTGTACACCCACTACTCTTTGCTGGAAATGTATCCATGATGTCATGTTGCTTTTTTGAAGAACTCCAAGAACAATCACCAGATGATTGGTCCTGCCTGATGTCAAAAGTCCAAACACGTTTCATCTGCTGCATGACAGTTTCCAGGGCCCCTTTTGTGTCTGCTTTCTGTAACCTTTTTACCATTCTCCTAATGCTCTGTTCCCTAGGTTAGGAGTTCCAGATTGACAAAGTGCCTGACACTTGGGCTGCACTATCAGCTCACAAACACACTTAAACTGCTAAAAATAGGTTTGCCTTTTTATAATATTGACAGAGCAGCTGAAGGGAATGGCTAGCTATGTGAAGCAATATCCCACCAACTTAAGATTTCTTACTGACCTCTGTTAAAGTACGCTAGTGCATATGTGCACATTTTATGGTGGTATTCATTTCAAGTTGCCTTTTTTGCTAAGATTTTGTTAGTAAAGCGCTTGAAACAAGGTGTGTACAGTTGGAGAGGGTGTGCATTTCAGGACTGGGATTTCTTATATGAACTGAAGCTCATTTATTTCATTCCAGTAGTACTCTTAGTTCATGTAGTAATATGGTAAGTTTTATTCATAATTACTGTTGAATACTCTTAGTTCATGTAGTAATATGGTAAGTTGTATTCATAATTACTGTTGAATACTCTTAGTTCATGTAGTAATATGGTAAGTTGTATTCATAATTACTGTTGAATACTCTTAGTTCATGTAGTAATATGGTAAGTTGTATTCATAATTACTGTTGAATACTCTTAGTTCATGTAGTAATATGGTAAGTTGTATTCATAATTACTGTTGAATACTCTTAGTTCATGTAGTAATATGGTAAGTTGTATTCATAATTACTGTTGAATACTCTTAGTTCATGTAGTAATATGGTAAGTTTATTTATAATTACTGTTGAATATCTTGCAGTGACGTGATAATTTATCAACTATTACCTGAAGGATTGCTTGTGCATACATTTTCAGGCTGAAATGTATACCTTGAAAAAAATAGCTATCTCTTACCATATTTTGGACCATGAAGTGTTGCTTATGCACACAGTTCTTGGATTGAAATATATTTTGTGCAAAACATGTCTATCTCTTATTGTATTTTTGCATCAGATTTCTCTTGCTGCAGCCTGGTGTATATATTTCCTGTTACAGATTGTGCAAAATGGTCACCCTTTCGCAATATACCTGATATTTTATGGATTTTTTTTCAGACATCTTAACTACAGCATTCTGTTCCTTTCCTTTTTCAGATGGTAACTTTGAATATAGCTTCTAGTGAAAAGCCCTCACATATGCTAATGTGTGCTACACACCAGAGCAGTTTTGAAAGTACAATATTTTGAGTGATGAAAGTGGCTGCCACCAGCTCGTTATAAGCTGGTATGGAGTAAACTTTTAAACCTATTCTTTGTGCACCAGACCTGTTTTCTTGATAGAATGGTCTGCATTAACATTTTAACTGTTTAATTTTGAGCATGCATGATATATTTAATTGGTGAACAAATCTTAATTTAATGAAAACTCCACTGTGGAATTTATTCTGGAATTTCCAACAGTCAGATGAACTGTTTAAAACTTTGCAGGATATTTATGGTTGAAGGTAAATATAGCTTTTTCAGGATATCTATTGTAGAGGGTAAGTATTTGTCAGAAATAAGTTCTTAATTGGTTCACATCTGTGTTGCTTGGAGTTATAAGTAGCATCAAGGAACTAGTCAAATGTTTATAGCAAAATTTATTTTGTTTATGCTTTTACTGTATTTATGTATTCATTTATTTTGCTGTTCCCCTCGTTTTGCTCTGTGGAATTAGGGTGGAAGCCAGGGGCAGTGCAGCCTTTGTGAAAGCCCTATGGTCCATTCACTCCCAGCTGAAAGGCCTTATTAGCCATTTATTCACCAAAAGGCAAGAGCCAGGCTGTAGGAAGCAGGCAAGCCTGCTGGAACTAGAGTACTCCCGTCCCCTCCCACTGGAGCTTCTGATCCACTCCCATCAGCTCTCTGGAGCTATTCCAGTAATAATGACTGTGGGACGCATTCCTTCCTTTGACAACACAATAATTCATGGTCACCTGGCAGTGTGTGCTATACCCAGTGATCACGTTACATGCCACATGCGCAGCAAACCAGAGCCTTCCTTCCCCAAGATGGATGAACCCGACAGCCACTACTCACTCCCATCCTCCCTACCTCTAGTCAAACATGGGTTATCAGAATTGCAGTTGGGGCTTTCATTTGTGTGCATTATAGGAATGCATATGCTTTATTTATTTTAAATAAAATCTGGAGTTTTTTTGCAAAAGTGCTTTGGTAAAGAAACAAGAGTTTTTATGGAACTGGTGAATATGCAGGATGTTCATTCTTTATCTCTGCGATTGTAGTTCTAAGGGCGCTGGTATTTAAACAGTGTCTAACAGAGTGTTAAGAATATGTTAAAATAATGGGCAGTCCAAAAGTTGTGCAATGTCCATTTTCCTGGCTTAGATGTAACCTAGCATATGCCAGCCCTGACTCCTCATAAATTATGTCATGGTGTGCATCTTGACAATGCCCATTAGAGTCACTGTGATTCCATCCTTGCTACCAAAGCATCTTGAGTTTATTTATAGGTCATTGCTAAGAAAATATTGTTTACATTAAACAGCCCTCAGTCACATAAGAAAATCATATGTAATTCCGTTTGTTAATCTAGCGACATGGAATATAGCATTCAGTGCATTTCGAAATGGCATTCAAATATCTCTAAGAAAACATCATTATGGTGTAGAGGGAGTCGAAGCTCCCCCTCCCCCATTCAGGTTCCAGTGGTCACTTTGTCACTGTGTGATTTTGTTTTTTAAGTTAATCAGGCAAAATAAGTATTTGCACACTTGACTTTTGCCAAGTTATGTGATTTCCTAACAAATTAGACTTAAATTATAGCATTAGGTGGTGCTGTTCGCTTCAGTTTTCATTACAAGTCAAAAGAAATGATTAAAAAAGACAATCGGTCAGACATTTGAAACTGAACAACAAAGAAGGGAGCTTTTGGCTCATGCCAGCCATCAACAGTGTTTGTGTCTTTTAGGTAAATGAGAAAGAGAGACGCTATGGATTCCTCAAAACCTTCCTTACAGTTGAGCTGGCAGAGAAAAAAAGACAAGGAACAGATTTGCAAATTAAGTCACTCTACAGCTGGGAGCGTGCCTGGTGCTTTTTAACTATTCTTTTTAAAAGTCAGATTTCTGTTTCATTGAAGTCCATTTGAAGTATCCCAACAATTCCCTGCAGGTTCATGACCACACACAAAATGAACAAAGACCTCAGATAAATAAACCATACTGAAAGGGTCTGTCAGGTACATTTGTTCTTCATTTTTGTCCCATTACCTGCCAAACATCAAGCCTCCCTTTGATCAGACATTACACTGAGGAGAGCTGTCATCAAGGTAGCTGTGAGAGTGCTTTGTGGTTTTGCCAGCATGTTGGCAGTGAGAGCTTTTCTCAGTGTTCAGCCTTACTTTGTCCCTGATGGGGGCGTGAGCATTTGTAGCAGTGCATGGGCCAGCTTTGCCCCCTTGCCCATGTCCATGTATGCATGCTCTCATACATGTGCCAGCAGGGGCCTACCATCACCAGCTTGGGCAGCCACATTCACATCTGCTTCACACTGGCTGCCAACATCATGATGGCACTTTACTATCCAGCTGTGACCTTGTCATCAGAGTAGCAGCATTAATTAGACAGGAATTATTGTCCCTCCTCTCCAGAATGGGCACAGCCCACCATCCTTCCCTGAGCCATCAAGTGCACAAACCGCTAGTTAAATTGTCACCTGAGCTGTAGCAGGGCTTTATCCCTCTGTGTTACCTATGCAGGCTTCTGTTAACCACATTTCAAATTCCAGAATATTAAGGCTTTTCAAAATTTCTGGTGCTCTGATTCTGTAGTTTTTAACACCCTTATTAAATATCACCTTAAGACACAGGCAAACATACATTAACAGAAAAGAAAACAAACTACATTAACATTGTTTTTCATTTCCTTTTGCATACATCATGCATAACATGCCTTTTCTTTATAACGATCATTAATTCATTATTACATGCTTTGTTCAGTTCCTATCTTCCCTAAACTCACTGCTCCTCCTGGACACTATTTTCATAGGTGAATGCTAGGCTAACTGCCTTGAATGGCCTTTTTAAGCTGAGCCAGTAACCTAAGGTCAGAATCGGGCTGTCTGCCTTGGGTCTATGAATTGAAAACCTTAATCATTCTACCAAACCCACCCGTCTCCCTCCATTCTCCATATATTGTTCCCACAATTTCCATTTATTTCCATTTGATTTGCTCCTTCCTTTTTCTAAAGATCCCTCTTCCAGTTCTTTTTATCTGTTCTATAATCAGTACTTCAAATGCAGTTGCTTTAGACTTTAATTTCCGTTTTGTAATTGCTTTCTTGGCAGTCGCAGAATTAAGCTTAAGGCCTTACTATGTCTAGGCAATTCAGATCCTGTGTCCCAGCTCAAACAGTTTCCTTACTTAGTCATTTGGTCACCCAGTATTTCTGATAGAGTACTTTGTGGGAATTTATAAAATCTTTGGAACACAAAATATAAAGACTCATCATGAATCCAAACCTGGGTAAGAAGACACACCTAGAGCCAAAAAGTACCTCCTTTAAATACATGTAGTTAAAATAATCAACCAATCCACGAACAAGGCATTGAGGTGAAAAACAAGGTCACCACCCTAAAACATGTAACAACAATATTATATATAAACTGTAAATAAGAAAAAAAAAAAATAAAAATAAAATATAAATGAATTATGTCACAAAAATATATGTTTTGTTTTTATTTCGTTAAAGATTCAATCTTGTAATCTCTAACATTATTTTTTAAACACAGTTTCAGTAGTGCTACTTAAAACACAGCCTAGTTCTAGTTCTTCCACTTGAGAATAGACTTTGCTTCTTAGATTATTATTATTAAATTTAAATGCAATAAATTAAACAAATCAACATGGGAATAAATCAACATGTTTTATTTATGTTTTCTCTAATTTATGTTTTGTGCATAAAGAAAGGTGTTCATAAACCGTTCCTTTCTTCTTTCTTCTGTTTTGCATAAAGGCTGGGCAAAGAAAGCCTCTAGAGTAGACACCACCATCTTGTTACAGGTGTGTTCTCAATTTCCAAATTATGTGAAGTTATTTACAAAAAATCTGTTAGGATTCCAAAATATACCCACAATAATTGCAGGCTTGGCATTTATACATGCCTGGAGTTCTACAGAGTTGACTTTGGTACTCTCACAGTAGTTTTGGATGTCCACCCACACTGCGAAAACATTACGTGTCACCTTTAGGTGACGACGAATTTTTTTCGGCCAGGTGACCATCCTGCAGTGATTTACAAAAAGGCAGAACTCCATAAATGCCAAGCCTGCAATTATTGTGGGTATATTTTGGAATCTAACAAATTTTTGTTTTTGTAAATAACTTCTCACAAATTTTGAGAAACAGAAACAACCAAAGATGTGGTGGTCTACCTGCGCTGTCAGTTTTTTTGCCCAGCCCTCGTGGAAAACAGAAAGAAAGCTTGCTTAGGTTTTATGAACACTGAACACCTTTATGAAAACATAAATTAGAGATTAGAGAGCCAAGCATGTTGATTTATTCCCTGACCATACATTAAATTTATTATTGTAGGAAACTTCTCACCAAACAAAGAGTGAGAAACAGCACAACTCAAGATGGTGAGTCTATTTTGCCCAGCCTTCCAGTTTTGCAGCCTTTTGTAATGAGCAAAACAAACCGCTGAACACTTTATGAACACCTTATGCAATAAGCATCAGAAGAAAACATGTGAAACATGATTTTATTCCTGACCATACATTTAAATTTATTATTGTAGACCAGAACTTTCCTGGCAAATTAGGCTGAATGCATACAACCAGCCTGGTTCTGTGTTAAGCATAACTGAAAACAAAAGTTTAAAACGTTAAATTTATAAAATCTGCCAACTCATTACAGTACCAAAGCATATGTTTCCAGTTGCATCTTTCATCCCCATCACACCTCCAACATTTGTTATCTACCTGAGGAAAAAGTCTTTGAAGTTTGCTTGAGGTATAAAAATACCTGTGCAAACACTTGCAATCAAAAATCTAAAACCTTCTGGACTTCATTACAGACTTGGGAGCCATACAGATGTCCTGCCATTGTTCCCATGTAAATTACTTTGCCAGTCTCTTTATAATCTTTTGTAGCCTCCTCAGCATTGATTCTTAATTTAGTGTGCAGTATTTTATATGCCTACTAGTTATCCCTTTTTTAACAGCAGCTTCTGTTCTAAATTCAGCTAAAACCTCTGTCACAGCAGGTCTTTCATTTAGGATTCCCATATCCCTTTCTCTTCGCCCATACTCTGATGTCAATCCCTGGTGGGGAAGGCAGTCTCTAGCCTGCAGTCCAAATGTCTTCTTGACCTTGTCTCTCTTTGGTTATTTGCTCCCAATACCTTGGTTCCTTTGCCAGTTTTCCCCAGTAGTCTATTTTCTGTACTTCTTCTTGCAGTCAGTCCCATTGACAAAATGTCCTTTCTCATGTTGGCTTAGTTCTTGGAACACATATGACTATAATATGTATGGTTGTTGTTATTCTCCTTAAGGTTCTACATTCAACATCCCACTCTCTCATTTTTTTGAACGTCTCTCCCGTTTCAGCATTCTCCCTTTCCACTGTGAATTATAACATTCTGCTTGTGTTTATCTATATATCTACGTGCCTTGACTGTGTACCTCTAAAATATCCCGTTCTATTGGAAGGATCAACTTTTCATAATTGGATATTTCCCTCTTCCCCTCCCAGATAAATTCCTTCAACTCTATTATTGTCCACAACATCTCCTCTAGCTAATAAAAGTATGCCTGACCTGGGTCTACTTAAGATGATCGAACTTTCAAATGTTCAACTTTCATATGGCTGAGACCATATGATCGAAGTTTAAAAGTTTGAACATCTTATAAAAAAGGAAAACAAAAGAAAAAAAAAATAACTGAATGTTTTTCTGCTATATAACTATACCATCTCTGAGATCGCACTACAGTGCGGAAAAGGAAAATCTTCCTGATGTTCATCGTGTTTCACTGTTGCAGTCATTACATTTGGGTAATCTGCTGGCAGGTTGCCCTCAGTTGGCCTGATTAACAAAGTCTTGGGTCCTGCGTCGGTTGCTGTCCCTTCTTCCATGTCATCAGGGGTATAAAACATGCAGCCGACGCCATTACATCAGTCTTTCTTGCTGTGCAGTGCCTGAAGCAGAAGCAGTTTGCAAGTGCCGGTCAGTAGACTCCTGAAATTTTCATTTTCGAGTTTCAGAACTGAAGTCTTCAACTAAAAGCTAAGTACCCCTTTGGGGAAACTTTTTCTTGCTCCTTACTGATGTCTCTAAAAGTTAATAATTGTATTACTTGTGGGAAGCAAATACCTCGTAAGGATTTTCATTTGTACTGTATTCCTTGCCTAGGCCCTGACCACGATGTACCTTGCTGTCGGTTTTGTGTTTTATTTAATCAGCGCACTATCCGTCGTCGGTACATTTTTGCTTCAAAATTTTTCGGTTCTTGATTTAATTATCCAGAAATTGTCCATTAGCCATCTGACTACCAGAATACTGAAAAAATGCAAAGAAAAAGACAGAGACAGGCCGTTGAGGTCCAAAACTGCCGACGATGCTTCCCTTAAGCCAGTCGCCAGTTCGCCGGTACTCAGTTTCGCAGCCCCTGATACCTGCTACTTCTGATTTGCAGGCCTCTACCGAGACCCATTCGGAGTGTGGTATGCCGTGAGATGTTTCACATATGGAACCCGTGGATGTCTCTACCTTGGATGGGTCTGGAGCCGCTGAGCAGGCACCGGCTTCTGAGAGTGTATTTAGGCCTACAGACCTGCATATTAAACAGACTCCCAACTTCAGTACTAAGGCCTAGATCTCTATCTTTGTCTAAAAAAACAACGTTCAGGCCCCTATGCCTAAAAAACAAATGATCAAAATGGCTGAAGATTTAGTTACTCTGATCAGGGGTAGTCAAACCCCACCCCCACCCCACCCCAAGAGGCCTAGGATTGAATTTGACTATGAATCTTCTTAACAGGACGCTGTTTCTTCTGACTCTTCTAATGATCTAGATTTGTCCATACCTACTTATGAGGTCTCTGATGCAGAGGACTCCATTCCCTCTGCTTCTCTGCCTGAGGATTTCTCTTTTGGGGAAATTTTACATACCTTAAGGGAGCATTTCCACTGAGAAAGTCTGGATTTCTCTGAATCCAAAAAGAGGCTTAGGAATTTCCTTCTTCCTCAGCATAGGCCTTTGGCTATACCTCCTGTACTAGATATTGTTGATGTGTTTTCGGAATCCAGTATGGCCCCTGATGCCTTGCCTCCAGCCCCTAGCAAACCAGACAGGTACTACAGGGTTCCCGAGTCCCACAAATTCCTTTTCAAAAATCCAGCTGCGGACCCTGAAACCATTTCTCAGGGCCCCAAGGGCATTAAGGCTTCTACTGCTAAAAATCCTACCCCTTCTGATAGAGACTCTAGGGTGCTGGACAGATGGGGTAAAAAGGTTTATACTTCTGCAACCTTAGCAAGCAGGGCTTTAAACTGTCAATTATGTATGCTAAAATATCAACAGCATATCGTGGGACTGCTTAAACAGAAAATTATGTTTATTTCTGTCTGTGTGGAGAATAAAGATTTGCAGGATTTATTGCATTCAGCTGAACAAGTTGGCAGACATACTTTGCAATGTGGTTTTGATTCTTTAGAGGCCTCTTGCAGGGCTGCTGTTACTGGGTCTGTGCTTAGAAGGCATGCTTGGCTTAAGGAGCAATCTCTGCCTGATCATGTTAAAGCAAAACTTTTGGATGCTCTTTTACAGCAGGACCGCCTATTTGGTAATAAGGCTGAAGAAGTTCTAAAAAAGATGGAAGATAAAGCTAAATCTATGCAAACTGTGAAAGATTTCTTGCAAGTGCAACCTCCTAGATTTAGTAGGCATTGGCCTACTAAGAAATGGTCCTTTCCAGCTCCTTCCAGAGCCACTATGGCCAAACCCAGACATTCCAAAAGCACCAGGTTTCAGTCCCAAAGAATTTTCAAAACTAAGCAATGGGGTGCTTCCACTTCCAAATCTGGAAACAACAAGGCACCACCCTATGGTAAACGGTCTCAATGACTTCCCTTAGAAATGACCAAGCACTTACCTCTTAGCTGCCCCTTTGGGGGGAAAACTGGCTCTTCATTCAAGAAACTGGCAACTTATTACCCAGGACAAATGGGTTTTAAATATAGTGTCCCAGGGATACAGATTTCATTTCCACACGCTGCCAACTCCAAATGAGTGGCCAGACCTGCCCCCAAATCAGTGGGCAGAGGCTCAGAAACAGGTACTTTCCCTCCTAAACATGGAGGCAATTCAGCTAGTGCCAGAAGAGAAAAAGGGACAAGGTTTCTATTCCAGACTTTTCCTGGTACCCAGAAAAGACAATGCTTGGCGTCCAGTTCTGGCCCTGTCTACTGTAAACACCTTTCTGGACATTCCAAAATTCAAGATGCTGACTCTTCACCAGTTACTTCCTATGCTAGGCAAGGATGCCTGGTTGGCAACTCTCGACTTAAAAGAGGCTTACCTGCATATCCCAATCAGGGAATCTTGCAGAAGATGCCTACACTTCAAAGCAGGCTGCATGCATTATCAGTTCTCTGCAATGCCCTTTGGCTTGTCTACTGCGCTCAGGGTATTCAAAAAATGCCTGGCTCCAGTAATTGCATTTTGCAGGTAAAGAAATATTCAAATATATCCATACCTAGACGATTGTCTAATTCAGGCAGAAAATCAGGCCATTCTTCTAAAACATCTGGCATTTGTAAAAGGAGTTCTAACCTGTCTAGGGTACACCATAATCGAAAAGAAATCTCAACTGGTACGCTGTCAAAAGATTACATTCCTGGGTGCAAGCTTGAGTACAACTGCCCAGATGGCTTTCATTATGCCAGACAAGCAAATTCATTTGGTGACTTACTTCAAACAGATGGCCACAAAAACCCTGCTAT